>NW_024070201.1:42269103-42532802 GCF_014754425.2 Oryx dammah | reverse complement strand
GGGGGCAGGAGGAGAAGGGGACGACAGAGGATGAGATGGCTGGATGGCATCACTGACTCGATGGACGTGAGTCTGAGTGAACTCTGGGAAGTTGGTGATGGACAGGGATGCCTGGCGTGCTGCAATTCACGAGGTCGCAAAGAGTCGGACACGACTGAGCGACTGAACTGAACTGAACCACTGGACCACCAGGGATGTCCCCTAAATGTTTACTTATTGTCTACCACATAGACTACAAATCCCTTTGTTGATCCAGCATGGTGCCTTTCTCAATATGTTTTTGTACAGTGAATGCCTTTGAGGCACATGAAACCTCTCCAAATACATATAACTTATTGTTGTTGTTCACTTGCCTAGTTGTCTCTGACTCTTTTTGACCCCATAAACTGCAGCATGCCAAGCTTTTATATACATATATATGCATAGTTAGTTAAATGGATAAATGAAAAAAAGAAGACTGAAGGGGTAGACCTGTACCAGCAAATATAAAAGATATTATAAAGTAATTAAAACAGGCATGTACAGGGTCAGGAAAAATGTAGGCAAATACATGAGATCAAATAGATTCACATAATCATAAAGATTTGTATATAATAAATGAGGAATTTTAAATTATAAGAAAAAAAGGATTCTTTAATAAATGTTCTAAGATAATTATCTAACCAATTTTTTAAAATCAGATACCTATCACATCAGTTCAATTCAGTCGCTCAGTCGCATCTGACTCTTTTGCAACCCTGTGGACTGCAGCATGCCAGGCTTCCCTGTCCATCACCAACTCCTGGAGCTTACTCAATTCATGCCCATAGAGTCAGTGATACCATTCCACCATCTCATCCTCTGTCATCCCCTTCTCGTCCGACCTTCAATCTTTCCCAGCATCAGGGTCTTTTCAAATGACCAGTTCTCTACATTAGGTAGCCAAAATATTGGAGTTTCAGCTTCAGCATCAGTCCTTCCAATGAATATTCAGGACTGATTTCCTTTAGGTTGGACAGGTTGGATCTCCTTGCAGTCCAAGGGACTCTCAAGAGTCTTCTCCAACACCACACTTCAAAAGCATCAATTCTTTGGTGCTCAGCTTTCTTTATAGTCCAATTCTCACATCCATACATGACTACTGGAAAAGCCATAACTTTGACCAGATAGACCTTTGTTGGGAAAGTAACATCTCTCCTTTTTAATATGCTGGTTAATATGCTTTTTAATATGTTGGTCATAGCTTTTCTTCCAAGGAGCAAGGGTCTTTTAATTTCCTGGCTGCAGTCACCATCTGCAATGATTTTGAAGCCCTAAAAAATAAAGTGTGTTTCCACTGTTTCCCCATCTATTTCCCATGAAATAATGGAACCAGATGCCATGATCTTAGCATTCTAAATGTAGAGTTTTAAGCCAACTTTTTCACTCTCTTCTTTCACTTTCATCAAGAGGCTCTTTAGTTCTTCTTCGCTTTCTGTGGTAACAGTGGTATCATCTGCATATCTGAGGTTATTGATATTTCTTCCAGTGATCTTGATTCCAGCTTATGCTTCATCCAGCCTGGTATTTCCCATGATGTACTCTGTATATAAGTTAAATAAGCCGGGTGACAATATGCAGCCTTGACATACTCCTTTCCTGATTTGGAACCAGTCTGTTGTTCCATGTCCAGTTCTAACTATTGCTTTTTGACCTGCATATAGATTTCTCAGGAGGCAGGTCAGGTGGTCTGGTATTCCCATCTCTTTCAGAATTTTCCACAGTTTGTTGTGATCCACACAGTCAAAGGCTTTGGTGTACTCAATAAACCAAAAGTAGATATTTTTTCTGGAACTCTTTTACTTTTTTGATGATCCTGCAGATGTTGGCAATTTGATATCTGGTGCCTCTGCCTTTTCTAAATCCAGCTTGAACATCTGGAAGTTCGAGGTTCACGTACTGCTGAAGCCTGGCTTAGAGAATTTTGAGCATTGCTTTGCTAGCATGTGAGATGAGTGCAATTGTGTGTTAGTTTGAGCATTCTTTGGCATTGCCTTTCTTGGGATTGAAATGAAAACTGACCTTTTCCAGTCCTGTGGACACTGCTGAGTTTTCCAGATTTGCTGGCATATTAAGTGCAACACTTTCACAGCGTCATCTTTTAAGATTTGAAATAGCTCAACTGGAATTCCATCACCTCCACTAGCTTTGTTCATAGTGATGCTTTCTAAGGCCCACTTGACTTCGCATTCCAGGATATCTGGCTCTAGGTGAGTGATCACATCATCGTGGTTATCAAGGTCATGAAGATGTTTTTTGTATAGTTCTTCTGTGTATCCTTGTCACTTCTTAATATCTTCTGCTTCTGTTAGGTCCATACCATTTCTGTCCTTTATTGTGCTCATCTTTGCATGAAATGTTCCCTTGAAGAGATCCCTTGAAGAGATCTCTAGTCTTTCCCTTTCTACTGGTTTCCTTTATTTCTTTGCACTGACTGCTGAGGAAGGCTTTCTTATCTCTCCTTGCTATTCTTTGGGACTCTGCATTCAAATGGATATATCTTTCCTTTTTCTCCTTTGCCTTTAGCTTCTCTTCTTTTCTCAGCTATTTGTAAGACCTAATCAGACAACTATTTGGCCTTTTTGCATTTCTTTTTCTTAGAGATGGTCTTGATCACTATCTCCTATTTAGTTCAGTTCAGTTCAGTTGCTCAGCCTTGTCCGACTCTTTGTGACCCTATGAATCGCAGCACGCCAGGCCATCACCAACTTCCCAGAGTTCACTCAGACTCACGTCCATCGAGTCAGTGATGCCATCCAGCCATCTCATCCTCTGTCGTCCCCTTCTCCTCCTGTCCCCAATCCCTCCCAACATCAAACTTTTTTCCAATGAGTCAACTCTTCACATGAGGTGGCCAAAGTACTGGAGTTTCAGCTTTAGCATCATTCCTTCCAAAGAAATCCCAGGGCTGATCTCCTTCAGAATGGACTGGTTGGATCTCCTTGCGGTCCAAGGGACTCTCAAGAGTCTTCTCCAACACCACAGTTCAAAAGCATCAATTCTTCGGCGCTCAGCCTTTTTCACAGTCCAACTCTCACATCCATACATGACCACTGTAAAACCATAGCCTTGACTAGACAGACCTTAGTCGGCAAAGTAACGTCTCTGCTTTTGAATATGCTATCTAGGTTGGTCATAACTTTCCTTCCAAGGAGTAAGCGTCTTTTAATTTCATGGCTGCAGTCACCATCTGCAGTGATTTTGGAGCCCCCCAAAATAAAGTCTGACACTGTTTCCACTGTTTCCCCATCTATTTCCCATGAAGGGATGGGACCGGATGCCATGATCTTCGTTTTCTGAATGTTGAGCTTTAAGCCAACTTTTTCACTCTCCTCTTTCACTTTTATCAAGAAGCTTTTTAGTTCCTCTTCACTTTCTGCCATAAGGGTGGTGTCATCTGCATATCTGAGGTTATTGATATTTCTCCCAGCAATCTTGATTTCAGCTTGTGTTTCGTCCAGCCCAGCGTTTCTCATGATGTACTCTGCACATAAGTTAAATAAGCAGGGTGACAATATACAGCCTTGACGTACTCCTTTTCCTATTTGGAACCAGTCTGTTGTTCCATGTCCAGTTCTAAATGTTGCTTCCTGACCTGCATACAGATTTCTCAAGAGGCAGGTTAGGTGGTCTGGTATTCCCATCTCTCTCAGAATTTTGCACAGTTTATTGTGATCCACACAGTCAAAGGCTTTGGCATAGTCAATAAAGCAAAAATAGATGTTTTTCTGGAACTCTCTTGCTTTTTCCATGATCCAGCGGATGTTGGCAATTTGATCTCTGGTTCCTTGATGCTTTTGAACTGTGGTGTTGGAGAAGACTCTTGAGAGTCCCTTGGACTGCAAGGAGATCCAACCAGTCCATTCTGAAGGAGATCAACCCTGGGATTTCCTTGGAAGGAATGATGCTAAAGCTGAAACTCCATTACTTTGGCCATCTCATGGGAAGAGTTGACTCATTGGAAAAGACTCTGATGCTGGGAGGGATTGGGGGCAGGAGGAGAAGGGGACGACAGAGGATGAGATGGCTGGATGGCATCACTGACTTGATGGACGTGAGTCTGAGTGAACTCCGGGAGATCGTGATGGACAGGGAGGCCTGGTGTGCTGTGATTCATGGGGTCACGAAGAGTCGGACACGACTGAGCGACTGAACTGAACTGAACTGAACTGGAAGTCCAGTGGTTAAGAATCTGCCTGCAAGTTCAGGGGCATGGGCTCTATTTCTGCTCCAGGAAGATCCTACATGCCACAGAGCAACTAAGCCTCCTCACCACAACTACTGATCCCGTTCTCTAGAGCCACAACTACTGAGCCAATGAACTTTAACTATTGAAGCCCAAGTGCTCTAGAACCTGTGCTCCTCAACAGGAGAAGTCACCGAAATAAGACCGAGCAGCACAACTAAAGAGTAGCCCCTGCTCACTGCAACTAGAGAGAGCCTACACAGAGCCATAAGTAAATCAACAAATATTGGTAAAAGTAACTTTACACCTTAAGGAGCTAGAAAAAGGAGCAAAATAAAACAATAGCTAGCAGTAGGAAGGGAATAATAAAGAATAAAATGGAGACTAATACAATACAGAATGGAGAAACATTAGAGAGAAATCAATAAAACCAAGAGCTTGTTTTCCAAAAGAAAAAAACTAACAAAATTCACAAATATTTAGCTAAAGAAAGATACGAAGCAAGAAAAATCAAAGTATTAAAATCAGAAAATGAATCGTTACCAAAAAAGTTCATGTGCCCAACTCACAGTGAGGCCTAATAAACGGAAACATTGGAGCCTGGAGCAGAGAAAGGTTTATTGAAGTAGGACATTTTTACAGACTTTACAGAAATAGAAAGGATTATAAGAGAATACTATGGCTTTTCATGAAGATGGCACCTAAAGCAGGGAAGGAAGTCCCTGCCCCTACCCAAACTGAAGCCAAAGCAAAGCGTTTGAAGACCAAGAAAGCAGCGCTGAAAGGGATCCACGGTTGCAGAAAAAAGATCCGAAAGTCACCCACCTTCCAGCAACCCAAAACACTGTGGCTCAGAAGGCAGTCCAAATATGCTCAGAAGAGTACCCCTAGGAGAAACAAGCTTGACTGCTATGCCACCATCAGATTACCTCACCACCGAGTCAGCCAGGAAGAAAACAGGAGACAAGACACCGGAGTCCTCTGTGGATGTCAAGGCTGACAAGCCACAGATCAGACCGGCTGTGAACCAGTTCTATGACAGTAACACGGCCAAGGTAAGCACCCTGATTAGGCCTGATGGGGAAAAGAAGGCATATGATCAACTGGCTCCTGATTATGATACTTTGGATATGGCCAGCACAGTTGGGATCATCTAAATTGAGTCCAGCTGGCTAACTTTTCATGTCACAGTTTTCACTAAAAAGAAAAGAGAGAGCGAGAAGATACTATAAACCATTCTCTTCAGCGAGAAGAACTGGGTGGCAAGGGAACAGTGAGATTTACTTTTTGAATTTTGTCCTGTATGCATGAATAATTAACCAATAACAACAATAAACATATGAGTCCAAGAACAGGTAAAAATAATTTATTAAAGTGTAAATTATTTTTACTGTATTTTCTAAAGTATTTGCAATAGGTTTATGTTATCGTCACAATTTGAAATAAAAACAAAAAAGACTGTCTAGGTTTTTGCAGTGATAGTGTGCATCCAATTTTTATTGTGTATCTTTAATATCAGGTCTTACCTCTTCTTTGACTAAAGGACTTTTGGTGAAAACAGCATCTTCTTGGCTGTGAGCAGGAACTGGAACCCCTAAGTTTTGCATTCCCAGATGAGGGAACTGAACTGGAAATGGTAACAGTTTAGAAACAGAAAAAGAAGAGTAGTTCTAAGGAAGCCAAAGAAGAAGGATGTTATCCTAAAAATAGGTTGGAATGCAGTGGCTGGACTCAGGCATTTAGAACTCATTTTTAAGTCCGTGTGTTCAGGCAGCTGTCAGACAAGGCAGGCCAGAAGCCAGTGAAAAACAGCTGGTAAAGCTGGAAGGAAGTAGCAGGCTATGCATGTGGGGTAGGTAGGGTTGGCACCTTCATATACTGGCACAGCAAACAGTTCTGTCCCCGAACTGAATGGGAAAAAGCCTGGGCTCCATTCAAGAGCAACCAGCCAGGTCCAACTCTGGACTGACATCACTCTTGTGCCAAAAGAATGCAGGGAGCTCAGACTGCCTTTTCATTTGTGCTGGGTGGAGAGAGTGTTGGCAAAAGTTCAGATGGTTCAAGGCTTTGAGGCTTGGCCCTCTGGCCCGTTTCTCTTAGTGCTGCTATTTGCCCAGGCCAGTAAAGAACCCTGGTCTCTATAGAGTCAAGATTATCTGAACAAATCAGAATAGAATAACTTTTAAAATAAGAACTCTTTTGTGGCGGCTCTGGGTCTTCGTTGCTGCACACGGGCTGTCTGTCGTTTCGGCAAACAGGGGCTACTCTTCCTTGTGGTTCATGGGCCTCTCATTGTGGTGGCTTCTGTTGCTGCAGAGCACAAGCTCTACGACTTCAGTAGTTGTGGTGCACAGGCTTAGTTGCCCTGTGGCATGTGGGGTCTTCCCAGACCAGGGATTGAATCCATGTCCCCAGCATTAGCAGGAAGATTCTTAACCACTAGACCACCAGGGAATTCCCTAAAAATGAAACTTTTTTTTTTTAATGTTTTTTCCATGGGCCATGTCATCAATTATCATTATATTATAATAGCACACTTGTATAGATTTTTAAATTTTATATTGCCTCCCCAGTTGGAATGTAAGCTTCATGAGGACAGGGGATTTTTCTGTTTCATTCACCGCTGTCTTCTCAAAGCTCAGAAGGATGCCTGGCACAAAATGTTGCTCAGCAGATTTTAGTTTAGTTTCCAAAAAAAAAAAAAAAATCACTGCCCAAAAATTGTTAGAAAAAGTTCAAATAGTAAAGTTCAAAAAGTGAAAATTAAGAGTCTTTGTCCATACCTCTAATTCTACCCACCCCTACATAACCATTAAAACATTTTTGTGTGTACAATATTAATCCTAGAACAATCTGTCTTTTTATTTCTGTATATCTTAAGCAGAGCACAATGCCTGGCATTGAAGAAAGTACTTGATAAAACTAGTTGAAAAATCACTGAACGAGTGGTAAGCAGTCTTGGAGTTGGGGTAGAGTGGCTAAAAAAAGGGTTGGCTGCTATAGGTTATTTCCTCAACAAGTTAGGGTGGGTTCCTTGAGTTAAGTATTCATCTATATATCACACGTATCTCAGGAAGAGTGCCTAAACAGGACCAATTATTATTTTTCTGTTTGTCTTTGAATTAATTTTTATTGGAGTATAGTTGCCCTACAATGTTGTGTTAGTTTCTACCGTACAGCAAAGTGAATCGACTATACAAATACTTACGTCTCCTCTTTTTGGATTCCCTTCCCATTTAGGTCGCCACAGAGCATTGGATAGAGTTCCCTGTGCTATACAATAGGTTCTCCTTGTGGTTGTTGTTGTTCATTCGTTCAGTCGTGTCCGACTCTTTGCAGCTCCATGGACTGCAGCACACCAGGCTTCCCTGTCCTTCACTCTCTCCCAGAGCTTGCTCAAACTCATGTCCATTGAGTCGGTGATGCCATCCAACCATCTCATCCTCTCTCAACCCCTTCTCCTCCTACCCTCAATCTTTCCCAGCATCAGGGTCTTTTCCTGTGAAGTAGCTCTTCGCATTAAGTGGCCAAAGTGTTGCAGTTTCAGCTTCAGCATCAGTCCTTCCAATGAATATTCAGGACTGATTTCCTTTAAGATTGACTGATTTGATCTCCTTGCAGTCCAAGGGACTCTCAAGAGTCTTCTCTAACACCACAGCTCAAAAGCATCAATTCTCATTAGTTATTTATTTTATACATAGTATCAATAGTATATATATATGTCAATCCCAATCTCCCCATTCATCCCACCCTGAGGACTGATTATTTATTAAGCACTTCCTCCATGACCCAAGCATACAATGAGGAGAAGGGTTTGATTCCCCAGCCTGCTGCACTACGTCTGGCTTCCTTGAATAAGGCTCCTTTTCCTCTTAAACTGGCTCAGTGCCTTTCTACCTGAGCATGCAGGCTCCAAGGCAGAACTCTCATCCCGAGGGGCTCTCCAAGCCTTTTGGCTGCTGGCAAGATGGAATGAGAGGACTCTTCCACAGGCCAACAGACACGGACACCTATGCTCATGCCTAGCACGTCTGGATGGAAAGTTACCCAGTTAGGACCTCTGAGAGACAGACATCTGTCAGCATTTCTTTGTGAGGGTGTCTCGGGGGATTTGTCTGAGTGCCAGCTTTTCTATGGAAAAGGCAGTCAAAGCCAGAAAAAGCCAGCCATTCAGTCACACTGAAAATACAATATTGAAGCATTCAGCTGGAATGTGGCAATTTACAGCTGTCATACCACACTCTCTAAGTGAAATCACATTTTGTGCCAGACTTCCAAAGACATAATCACATGAAAACTATTTTTATTGCCTTGATGCATGGTTACAAGTAGTTTACCACAAACGTAAGAAAATCTACTATGGGATCTCTGTTGAGAAACAAATACAGGGAGCAAAGTGGTGTTTTCTATTTCACTTCAGGAAACATTTAGTTATAAATAGAGTGAGGCACTAAGCACAGAAGAGTGACTTAGGGTGGATTCCTTGCTGGTCAGTAACTTTATTGAGTCAATGAAACTAAATTTCCTAGAATTCACCTTAATGATAGAAGATCTTCTTAGTAGGTCTTTTAGGTTCCAATTCAGCTTCATTTTCTTCTTGACTTCTGCTTATTTCCTTACCAGATCTTTCACCTTCTAAAAGTCAAGTAAAATATTCCAGTCTTACACTACTCTTAGCACTGGGTTCTCATGGGAGGGGCTGGGGTGAGAGGTGGGTGTTGGAGAGAGCGCCTGCATTCTTAGTAACCAAAATGTTAAAAGTTGCCACATATGGGACTTCCCCAGCATTCCAGTGGTTAAGACTCTGCTTTCCAATACACTTTTACTTTCCAATCCAGGGGGTATGAGTTAGCCCTTGTTGGGGAATTAAGCTCCCACATGCCTTGGGGTGAAGCCAAAGCAAAAAAAAAGTTGCCACACATTTCCTTAAGCCCCTGCATAGCTTGCTTTTCGGTTTGAGAGGAGGCTCTTTTCCAAGTGTTTGAGTGGCTGCGTCCTCATCATTTCAGTCAGAGGTCAGTCCTTGCTGACTATCCTATTTAGTATTACCCTCCTCCCATGACTCTATCTCATGACATTTAATCTTATATTCCTCACACTACAGCATCTGAAATTTTACTTGTTGGATTACTGTCTGTCTACTTAGGTTAGACCTAAGCATCATGAAAACAAGTAACCTGTCTGCCTTCATTACCATGGTACGCCAGCACATCTACTAGTGGTTGGTACAGAGCAGGCTTCATGTACATGCTTATTCATAATTGAATAGATGGAGGCTGATAGATGGTAGTGATTAAGTATAAAAGCTTCAGAAGAGTGATTTAAGGATTTAAAAAGATAATTTTAAATTTCCAGTCAATTACTGTCTTACTAAAAAGAAAAATGAATTGGGATTATAGTGTCCATTGTCAACTTCTGATCATGCCCTTAGCCCCGGTTTCTGTAGCTGGTATGAGTGTATCACACACACAGTGCTGGTTTTACCACTTGGATCTGAGATCAAAGGAAACCAGAAGACATTAGCAAATCCTAGATAGATTAACCATAACATTTGTTTTCCTTAATAGCTCTTGGGAGAGTCACCCTAAAACACATTGTTGCTCAATGGAATATGTAAGTTAGTAATGAAAAAGTTCATTCCATTAAGGTGAAATGATACATGTGTATAGAGAAGACACATTTTAAAGGGGTAGAAAAAGTGCCTATTGAACTTACCAACAGTAAGATCATTCTTTTCTTTAGTTCTCTGTAGTGAAAAAACTGTAAGGATGGCAAAAAAAATTGACATTTTATGGCACTTATACTTGTGAATTTATACAAAGTAAAGGCATATATTTGCATCACAAAAAAAATAACATTAGCAATCAGAGCTAAATCCTACATGTCCAAAATATGACTTTGTTGAAGGAAATGGCAACCCACTCCAGTATTCTTGCCTAGAGAATTCTGTGGACAGAGGAGCCTGGTGGGCTGCTGTCCATGGGGTCGCACAGAGTCGGACATGACTGAAGCGACGTAGCTAGCTAGCTAGCTATGACTTTGTTAATATTACCTCTCTGAAATCTTAACTAGTTTTTTGCAGGGGGCCGCTATAGAAATAAGGAGAGAAACCAGGCTCTCTATGCTATAAAGCACAGGAAGCTCAGCTCGACACTGATGACCTAGAGGGGTGGGATGTGGGTAGGGTGGGAGATCCAAAAGGGAGAGGATATATGGATGCATATGGCTGATTCACTTCACTGTACAGCAGAAACTAACACAACATTATAAGGCAATTATTCTCCTTTCTTTTTTTAAAGAATGAGAAACAAGAGAAAAAAAGAAACAGGGCCCTAAAATAATGGCAATTGATTTAATTTCTCCTACCTTCACTATCCTCATCTGTAAAATGGAGCTAATAATCCTTATCATATAGAATGGATTCTGCTAAGTCGCTTCAGTCATGTCCAACTCTGTGTGACCCCATAGATGGCAGCCCACCAGACTTCCCCGCCCCTGGGATTCTCCAGGCAAGAACACTGGAGTGGGTTGCCATTTCCTTCTCCAATGCATGAAAGTGAAAAGTGAAAGTGAAGTTGCTCAGTCGTGTCTGACTCTTAGCGACCCCATGGACTGCAGCCTACCAGGCTCCTCTGTCCATGGATTTTCCAGGCAAGAGTACTGGAGTAGGGTGCCATTGCCTTCTCCAATAGAATGGATAGTGTGTACTAAGTGCCTGACTTCAGTGTATATCCAATAAACATTATTTTGGGTTATTGCTCTATTTAAAGTGCTTGAAATCCAGAAGCCCTTTGAACAGCATCTGGTCTGTGCTTGCTAACCTGCTTCAGCCATTCTGAGCTCTATTATACATCCTCCTCGGGAGGTTACTCAGCAGGCACTGTGGGAAATAAGAGTTTGTTCTGACTGTAATCTGCCCCTATTTGTCAGAACAATAACAACAATAAAAAAAAATCAAGCCTCATTTCCAGTTTCCTCTCCAGCACCAACTGTGCTTCAGTAATTAACACTGGGCTTCCCTGGTGGCTCAGTGGTAAAGAATCTGTCTGCCAATGCAGGAGACACAAGAGACACAGGTGCCATCCCTGGGTGGGGAAGATCCCCTGGAATAGGAAATAGCAACCCACTCCACAGTATTCTTGCCTGAGAAATCCCATGGACAGAGGAGCCTGGCGGGTTACAGTCCATGGGGTTGCAAAGAGTTGGATACAACTGAGCGTGCACACTCACACACAAGGCAACACTAAAGAGGTATCTGAGGTCAAACTGAACGTATGCCTAAAGAGACTGTGTACCCATTCAGGTGAGACTACCCCTCCACAGAGGCCACCGCAGGAGCAGGGCAAAACAGAACCAGAGTAATAATCTCATGGCTGCCTCCCCAGCAAGAGTAAACTAGCTACTAAAAGGAGCTCCAAAGGCCGCCTCCCTCTCCTTGACCCCTTCCTGAGAACAGGGAAGGGGACGAGGTGTCCCAGGGTGTGACTCAGCTTCCACCTGTCCTCCAGGGCACTGGAGTGGAAGGAGGATTTAAAAAGTCCATGGATCTCCTCTGCCATAAGTCCAGCTTGTGCCAGGGGAAGTGGAGAGCTTTGAACCAATCTTGAGATGGACATTTTAAACCAGACTGAACTGAGTTTTAGTTATCATATTACAGAATCTGTCCAGGATGACATTGAGGTACAGGTGAGGGGGAATTGCCACATCATACTTGAAAGTGGTAACCAAAAATAATAACACCTAACAAATACCGAGAACTGACTATGTGTTAGCCGGTTCAAGAACTCTACTTATATTGTCTAATCCTCATAATAACCTTGTGAAGCAGACCCATTACTGTCTCCATTGGACATGAGAGGAAACTGACGCGCAGAGGAGTTAATCTGACGAAAACAGACTCCAGCAGACCTGCTCCAGGGTCCTGTCCCAGACCATCATGCTCCACCTCTTCTTATGCCCTGATAGCGTGAGATTTCTTCATAAGCCTGTACTCGGTATGTGGGCTCCATCATTTATCAAGACCATATAAGCTGTCAGTGCAGAGTTCTCTCTTTTGTTTACTTAAAGAACAAAACCTCTCAAGACATCTTGACTGATGTAACCAGACCTTTTTGTTTTTGTTGTTTTGTTTATTTTGACCCTGACCAGGACTGAATCCTGGGCTGCAGCAGTGGAAATGCTGAATCCTAACCAGTGGACAGCCAGGAAACTCCCCAAGCAGATGTTTTAAAGGCAAGGCTACACATGATCATTCTACAGCTTCTGAGAATGTACCTCCTCCGCTCAAGCAACATGCAAATACTGAAGAAGAATTTCTCAAATTCAATCATAGTTTCTGATGGAACACATATCCTTGAAGCCAACTCTGACTTCATCAGACTTTAGAAGAATGAAACAATAATCTCTTTTTCACCTGGTCTGAATTGAGTTTCTGTTATATGCACTTGAAAGAGTTCAGAATTTCTGATGGTAAAAGTTATAAAGCTCCAGAATGCATTCCAAGAAAGGTTTCATTTCTAAAGAAACTCTCTCCAAGAATTATCTAGAAAGGACAACTCTTTCTTTCAAAGGGCCTTAAGTCTAGATTTTTCCCTCTAGATTTCAAAAGCAAATAAATAAGAAATAAATCAATTGTCTCATCATCTTCCTGAAGAGGCAGACAGATATTATTATCCCAATTTGATAGGTTCAAGTGGGCACAAAAATACTGAATTATTTTTTGTTGTTATCCACCATGTCAAGATACCTGCTAGGAATGGAAAATACTTTTTAGCTTCAGGACAACACTTCTCCTTTTAAAAAGAAAACATATGGAATCTAAATCTAAAAGAATCTGAAAAAGAGGGGGTATATGTATGTGTATAACCGATTCACTTTAGTGTACACCTGAAATTAACACAACATTGTAAATCAACTATACTCCAATAATTTTTTTTAAAGGAAGAAAGAAATCTGCAACAATGAACACTTAACCAAGAAAAAAGGTTAACTTCTAAAGCTCATTTATTCCACCAAAGTAAACTCTAGCCACTCCCTTAGTCAAGTACCAGACATAGTTCAGGCAAATGAACGCATGAGCAGAAAATATGGGAATTAGATCCTTTAGCTTATCACCTTTTCGGCCAGTTATTTCTGTATACATTTTCTGCTTTGAATACTCTTTCATCATTTGCTCTTGAGGGAATCTGATCATTGCGTTGCCTTTTGAGATCTAGTTGTGAGGCATCTGGAGTTCATGGTGAGAACAAGATTTCCAACTGTGAGAAAGGTATTTTCCTAATAACAGCTGTTACCTCTGTGGGGGGTGGGATTATACAGAACTTTTTTTCTAAATTAAATATTTCTGAAATGTTTGAAATTTTTCAATGATTGTGGCTTGCTTCTATAATCAGAAAAAAGTAAATACATATTTCTTTAAATGTTCAATGCCAAAAATAAAAAGGCAGCCCCCCAAAAAAGAAAGATATTTTACCTATGGAGTTCTCCAAGGGTATAGTATTGCTCTATCAGTTCAGTTCAGTTGCTCATTCGTGTCCAACTCTTTGCGGCCCCATGGACTGTAGCACGCCAGTCTTCCCTGTCCATCACCAACTCCTGGAGTTTTCTCAAACTCATGTCCATTGAGTCAGTGGTGCCATCCAACCATCTCATCCTCTGTTATCCCCTTTTCCTCCTACCTTCAATCTTTCCCAGCATCAGGGTCTTTTCAAATTTCTCTATCAGCTAGTGCATTTTGTCCTTTTTATCTTCTAATGATAAAATCGCATGTTCTTAAAATTTGTGATGTCTTAACAGAATTATAACCCCAGGTTTCTGCTTCCAGTCATCCTTTTCAAATCATTCCCCACACTGTTACCAGAGTGATCTTTCTAAAACAGATCTGAAGAAGTTACATTCGTGTTGCAAATTTATCTGAGGCTCCTCCTCCTCTGCAGGGCTCCAGGGTCTCCATGACTAATCTCTACCTACCTGCTGCTTCTCAGCTGCATTGCCCTTTACTTGTCACCTTGCTCTTTCAGGCTCTCCAATCCCAGACTAAGTTTTAGGGACACCATCTCAAGGCCCAGAATGAACCACCCTGTCTCTGTCTAAATGAGAACGCACAAAGATCTCTCCAAAAAGCTTGACTTGCTGGGGCTGCACTCAGGGGTGCTCCTGTGAGTAGGATTGAGGTCATATAGATTGAGACACAAGAGCTGGCACTATAGTGGGTGGGGTGTCTTGCAACAACATGGAACAGACATAGAGGGCATTGTGTTTAGAGAAGTAAGTCAGACAAAGACAAATACTCTATGTTGTCACTTATTTGTAGAATCTAAGAAAATAACAAATGAATGTATATAATGAAACAGAATCACAGACATGGAGAACAAACTAGTGGTTACCAGTAGGAAGAGTGAAAAGAAGAGGGGCAAGACAGGAGTAAGTTAAGAGAGACAAACTACTATGTATAAAATAGATAAGCTACAAGGATACACTCTACAGAATAGGGAAATGTAGCCATTATTTTGTAATGATTTTGAATACAGTATATTCTATAAAAATATTAAATCACTGTGCTGTATACCTGAAACAATAAAATATTGTAAATCAACTAGACTTTAATTTTTTAAAAGGTGGATGGAGAGCCATCACTTTGCTGATCCTCTGTGACCATCTTATCACTCTCGTTTTAACAATAGAAGAATCACCAGCACATCTCTATATCCCCTGATATTGGTTTTCTCTGTGACTTTAGAGGTTTGACATAACTCTCTGGTGGCTGCTGTGCTGTCTGCTAAATGGATAACTTGGTATTTCTAGCCCGGAACCAAACTCACAGTGAGTGCCATGTAGACCTGAGGCTACTTAACTCTACCGGGCCTCCGGAGTTCCTGTTGTTGCTGAAGCATCAGGAAGGAGACTTAAGAAGGAAGAGAAGCCACACCAGAGTAGTTCAAAGGCCAGTTTGTTCCTTGCCTGCTCTTATTATGCAATAATTGGAAGCACCCCAAGCTTTGAGTTCTCTTGATCATGAGTGGGATATGAACTGGGGCTTGTAAGGGCAGAGAAAGCATGTGCTAGTGACTGCAACTGGAGCAAATATGCAGATGGGTGGTCAAGATCTGGAAAGGAATTAGCCAAAATATAATTAGTAATGTATCAGGTTAGTGGTATTACGGATTACTATTTCTTTTTAAAATTTTAAATAATTTAACTTAAAAAAACAATTTTTGTTTATTTAACCTTTTGGCTCTCCTGGGTCTTCATTGCTGCAAGGGCTTTTCTCTAGCTGTGGTGAGCAGGGTCTACTCTCGTTGCAAAGCACGGGCTTCTCATTCTGGTGACTTCTCTTGTTATGGAGCACAGGCTCTAGGGTGCGTGGTTTTCAGAAGCTGCAGTTCCTGGGGTCTAGAGTACAGGCTCAATAGTTGTGGCCCACAGGCTTAGTTGTATGTGGGATCTTCCCGGACAAGAGATCAAACTTGTGTCTCCTGCATTGCCGTGGGCTTCCCGAGTGGTGCCTCTTCACCACTGAGCCATCAGGGAAGCCCTGAATAATTTATTTTTTAAGTACTTGTTAAGAGAAGAGGGAGTAAGGGAAGAAAAGAATGTTACCCCCTTGAGACCTGAATTTCTGGGGCTTAGTGTAATGGGATATATATATATATATATATATATATATAAAATCCATCCCACAAGTCACCATAGAGCTCAGTTGAATCCACCCATAGAAATAGAAAGTCATTGAAGGTACCTTGGGGCACCTTAAAGACAGTCTAGTCCAATTCTTCCTTTTACAGAAGAGAAAGCTGAGTTTCAGAGAGATCAAGCAGTTTTCTACACTAGCACAGTTAATCTGTAGTAGAGGTAAAAGGAGAACTCTGGCTTACCTTTCCACCAATGAAAGGAAAAATTTTATTCTTCCTTATCACTGCCTTTCAAACACATTCTGTCAATTCTCTCTTCCCAGCCACTTAACCTACCATCTTTGGTCCTCCAGCCAGCCTCTCACATAGCTCTCAGGTGAGAAAAAAAACATCAGTTTCTCTCCACCACAAGTCAGGGGACTCTGGTCAGATTGTCCCAAGAACTCTCACCACACTCTGCTCCAGGTCTCGGCTGCCTCGGGGCAGGTCTTCCATTCACCACACATCCACCGGGGTGTCAGTCTCTCCACTTGATAGGTCCCTATCGTTTCCTTTCCCTTGACCAGAGAGAGAGAGAACCACAGAGCTTTTTAGTTCTCTTCAAAGTAATCCTCATTGTTTTTGCATATTTTAAGTATTAAAGCCATCTTCATTTTTTAAACCTCTTCCCTTGATCTTCTTTCCTTAAACCATAAGTGGGAGTGACAGGTTACAGATGTCAGAACCAATGTGGGGGCCACCCCTTGAGCAAGCTGAGCATAAACAATCTGACAGGTCTCCTTGTAATATGAGGGTGCTCGCTACCTACTAGCCTAAGCTCTGAAATGAAGAAAAGTAGGAAATATCATTCAACGTGTTGGGGAGGCGGGTTGAATTAGGAGATTGGGATTGACATATATACACTACTATATGTAAAATTAGATGACTAACGAGAATCTACTGCACAGCACAGGGAACTCTACTCAAAGATCTGTGATGACCTAAATGGGAAAGAAATGTACAGCAGATTCATTTTGTTGAAGCAGGAACTAACACAAAATTGTAAAGTGATGATACTCTAATAAAAAAATTAAAAACACACAAAAAATGAACAAAAACAATTGCCTCTATTTCTTTCCTAGTGTCTTTGTTTCAGCTGAATCTTTTTTCAGTTTGATTTTTATTACATTAGGTGTTCAAATGAGAGAATGCATGTTTCTGATTTTTTTTTAGTTGGATGGATCCTATTGTGGGACCAACTTCTGTCTCTCTCCTTCTCCTCAGCCGAGACTCTCGATAGCATCTGCAGAACCCTGCACAGAGACAAGAGGAATTTACAGTACGTCCATCCCTCACTCTAGGGTTTCCTATCAAGGCTGTCGATCGTCTAAACTTAGGTCCCGGTCCTATCTGTTATCTGAACTTCAGTCTTATTCTCGAGACTCAGCCCTCCTGGCCCTGCCATGGACACTTCAGACCTAGTCCATGGATTTCAGCCTAGTCTAGTGCCTTAGCTCCAATCCTGACTCCTCGCCCAATCTTGATCCCCCTGCAACTGGCACATGCCTACCCCTTTCAATTTCTTAAGATTGGACTGGCCCTGAACTTTAGTCCAGGGCCTAAGGTCCTGCTACCTGCTGACCAGACTGATCTGTTTATCTGAAATCCTGAGTATGTCCTACCTCAGAATTTTCTGTCTCCCATTAAGACGTGTCATGTTCTGTTTGGTCCCAGGAAATACTGCTTGCCCAAGCTACTGCTTGTTATTTGCTTCTATGTCCTCCCAATGGTGGAGCTGGCCTGCCTAGGACTATTTCAGTTGACACTGTGTTCCCTGGTGGTATCAGATCCCAGTCTCTTCTTCTCAGTTGGCTGTAGACTATCACAGGGCTCCAGCCAGGCATAAACCATTTCCCGCGAGTAGAATGTTTTGTTATATAACTGCTCTAAAGAACAGCACAACCCTTGGGACTAAACCAGGAAAACACTCTTAAGCAGTGAGTCATTTGAGGGCAGACCATGGGCTTCCCAAGTGGTGCTAATGATAAAGAACCTGCTTGCCAATGCAGGAGACATAAGAGACACGGGTTCGATCCCCGGGTTGGAAAGATCCCTGGGTGGAGGGCATGGCGACCCACTCCAGTACTCTTGCCTGAGAATCCCATGGACAGAGAAGCCTGGCAGGCTACAGTCTATAGGGTCACAAAGAGTCGGACAAGACTGAAGGGACTTAGCACGCACATATGGAGTCACCTACTGTCTCTACTCAAGCACAGTCAACATGGATCACAGACTGTTGAGTCCTAGGTCAGTGAATGTATGTATAAAGGACATTTATCTTGCCTGTCCAGCATCCCTTCTAGTCTGGTACCATAATTTTTCCTTTCCCATTCTCAATCCATAGAGTTCTAGTAGGGTTGACCCAAACCTCAGACTTACCCCTGGCCAATCAGAGCAACACAACACTCCTCAAACAGAGATTATTTCAGGGATGTGCGTGTGACCCAAGCTGGGCCAAGGACAGTCTTACTTGGGAATGTTACAGGACCTATCAGAAAAGAGATGCTTTCTTCTGGGGTTGTTAAATTGGTAGAATGTAACCTGGAGCTACTGGGAGCCGTCTTTGATATCATACAGGGAGAGACTGCCCAGTTATGAAATCAATTTAGAGGAAAACAAAACAGAAAGCCAAAGGCAAACTTGTTACAGCATTGATCCAATCCTAACACCAGCAATGCACCAATTGGTTTATAAACCAATAGATTTTCTACTGTGTAAGTCAGTAGGAGTTGGTTTCCTATTTAGTTCAGTTCAGTTTAGTCACCCAGTCATGTCTGACTCTTTGCAATCCCATGGACTGCAGCACGCCAGGCTTCCCTGTCCACTGCCAAATCCCAGAGCTTGCTCAAACTGATGTCCATTGAGTCGGTGATGCCATCCAATCATCTCATCCTCCGTCATCCCCTTCTCCTCCTTCCTTCAATATTTCCTAGCATCAGGGTCTTTTCCAATGAGTCAGTTCTTCACATCAGTTGGCCAAAGTATTGGAGTTTCAGCTTTAGCATCAATCTTTCCAAAGAATATTCAGGATTGATTTCCTTTAGGATTGACAGGTTTGATCTCCTTGTTGTCTAAGGGACTCCAAAGAGTCTTCTCCAACACCACAGTTCAGAAGCATCAATTCTTTGGTGCTCAGCTTTCTTTATAGACAACTCTCACATCCATACATGACTACTGGAAAAATCATAGCTTTGATTAGACGGATCTTTGTTGGCAAAGTAATGTCTCTGCTTTTTAATATGCTGTCCAGGTTGGTCATAGCTTTTCTTCCAAGGAGCAAGCATCTTTTAATTTCATGGCTGCAGTCACCATCTGCAGTGGTTTCCTATTACTTGAAGCTAATACAGCTGGTAAGAAAGACTGATTGGTATTTCCTTCTGCTTTACCAGCTCAGTAAACCTCCAGGAAGGAAATATGCCACAGAAAAGCCAGTTGAAAAAGTGTTCAAAAATGTATTCTTCATTTATTCAACTATTCAGTTTAAGAAAGCAAAATTATATAATGAAAACAAAACAAGCTTCAGAGCCTGTCAGAGCCCTACTCAAATCTTTTCTTTTTCTTCCAGTTTTATTGAGATATAATTAGCATATAGCACCATATAAGTTTAAAGTGTACAGTACAATGATTTGAATTACATACATCATGATATGATTATCACAGTAAGTTTCCTGAATGTCTATCATCTCATATAGATACAAAATTAAAGAAAGAAAAACAGTCTTTTTCTGTAATGAGAACTCTTAGGATTTACTCTTTTAACAGTTTTCATATATAACATACAGCGGTGTTAGTTATATTTATTATCGTGTACTTTAAATCCCTATTACTTATTTATCTTGCAACTAGAAGTTTGTACCTTTCGACTGCTTTCATCCCGTTTCTCCTTCCCCAACCCCTCCCCCTCAGGTAACTACAAATCTGATCTCTTTTTCTATGAGTTTGTTCATTTTTGAAGCATAATTAACCTACAACAGGATATTAGTTCCTGTTACCCAGCATAGTGACTTGGTGTTTTTATACATTTCAAAATAATCACCAGGATAAGTTTGGTTATAATCTGTCAGCATACAAAGATATTACATAATTATTGACTATATTCTCCACACTGTACATTTTGTGCCCATGACTCATTTATTCTATAGTTAGAAGTTTGTACCTCTTAATCTCCCTCACCTATATACTAGGCAGGTTAATTAATACCTCTGAGCCTCTATTTCTTCTTTTATAAAATGAGAATAACAGTACCTTCATCCTAGAGTTATTATGAGGAATAGACATGTATATGGTGCCTAAAAAAGGCTTTCAATGCTTGGTAGTTATTTTAATTAGCATATACCTTGACATGCAAAGTGCTTTGGCCTAGTTATTTTAGAGGGATTTAAAAAACAAAAACAAAAGGGAAAAGCTTGGTAACTACCTCCAGAGATTCAAAATCTAACTAGAGGAAGAGAATGTTAGAGAGAAAAGAAGCTGTCACGTCACTGGTAGAAACTTTGATAACTGAGAGGAAGGAGCTAATTTCCTCTGGGATGAATACAAAAGTCTTCGTGGAAGGAATGGAATTTGGACCCTAGAATGAACAGTATTTTTGATAAGCAGAGATCGGGAGGAAGAGCATCCCAGAAAAACAAAGAGTGGGGGCAGTGAGAAAATGCATGGCTCTGTCTATGGGATTACAGAGCATATCCACATGGCTGGAGTCAGACTCCATACAGGAGAAAACGCGGAAGCTGCAGAAGTTGGCTGCTGTCAGACCTGGGCTGTGGGATGTGCTAACGTATGCGGCTTTTACTGTAGTCTCCAGGACTAGAACCTGGCAATGGGAACCTTTGAACGCTTTAGGTTAGTGTTTGTACGAGAGGAACGTTATGATTGGTCAGAAATCACTTAGATCCTCTTTTAAACTGCACAGTTCAACCAGCTGTCCTTACAATGCCTGCCTCAGTGAACCGCTATCACTGAGAAGTGCATGTAATAACTTTCAGCCGTGTCTTGGAACATGAAGGATGGCTGGTAAACATCATCCCAGAGGCAGAGACGCTATTCCAAAGACTATCGTGTATGATCAAAAGGGCACCAGGATCAGTAAAGCTTTAAAAAAAAGGAGGGAATGTGGGAAGGATCTGTGTTCATCTCTTGCTTGGACTACTACAATCATTTCCTCCTAACTGCTTTCTCTGCCTGTGAGCCTTCTATTTTCAAACTATTTTATATTTCATGGCCAGATTAATTTTTCTGTCCTGATCCTGTCATTCCAACTCCAAAACCTGTAATAACAAGCCACTATCTACAGAACAGACTGAAGTTCTTGATTTCCCTTGGAAGCTCCTTTTGAATGAGACTTTTAGACCATGCTTCCTGGCTTTATGTCATCAGGTACTTCTGGTCCACCAAGCAACTATTCCAGAATCCCTTGTTTTCCTGTCTCCATGACTTTCTCATGCTGCTCATTCTATCTGGAGTATCGAATCACTCCACATTCCCTTTCTTACTATCTTCATTTTTTTCCATCCTTAAAGGCTTAATTCAGGTGCCTTTCCTGAACCCCTCTATGTCCCACTGTACCTTTGATAATGTCTCTCCATTCTGAACTCCTGTAGAACTTTACCTATATTTCTCTTTAGCCATGCATAATTTGCTTTTTAAAAGAGACTCTGAAGTTATTTATTTTTTAAAAAATCAAAAATTTAAATACAGTGTAATAAATAAAATAAAATCACACATACAGCCACCACCCAGAAGCACCAATTTTTAACCTTCATATTTGTACTCGTATTCTTTTTTCTTTTTTTAATTGAGGTATAGTTGATTTACAGTGTTTCAGGTGTACAGCAAAGTGATTCAGTTGTATATATATGTACATATATATATACACATATACACAAATTTGGAAAACTCAGCAGTGGCCACAGGACTGGAAAAGGTCAGTTTTCATTCCAAACCCAAAGAAAGGCAATGCCAAAGAATGTTCAAACTACTGCACAATTGCGCTCATCTCACATGTTAGCAAAGTAATGTTCAAACTTCTCCAAGCCAGGCTTCAGCAGTACATGAACCATGAACTTCCAGATGTTCAAGCTGGATTTAGAAAAGGCAGAGGAACCAGAGATCAACTTACCAACATCCATTGGATTATCGAAAAAGCAAGAGACTTCCAGGAAAACATCCACTTCTGCTTTATTTATCAAAGCCTTTGACTCTATGGATCACAGCAAACTGTGGAAAATTCTTCAAGAACTGGGAATACCAGACTACCTTACCTGACTCCTCAGAAATCTGTATGCAGGTCAAGAAGCAACAGTCAGAACCAGACATGGAACAACAGATTGGTTCCAAATTGGGAAAGGAGTATATCAAGGCTATATACTGTCACCCTGCTTCAGTTCAGTTCAGTTCAGTTGCTCAGTTGTGTCAGACTCTCTGCAACCCCATGGACTGCAGTATACCAGGCCTCCCTGTCCATCGCCAACTCCTGGAGTTTACTCAAACTCATGTCTATTGACCCGGTGATGCCATTCAACCATCTCATCCTCTGTTGTCCCCTTCTCCTCCCACCTTCAATCTTTCCCAGCATCAGAGTCTTTTCAAATGAGTCAGTTCTGTGAATCAGGTGGCCAAAGTATTGGAGTTTCAGCTTCAGCATCAGTCTTCCCAAAGAATATTCAGGACTGATTTCCTTTAGGATGGACTGGTTGGATCTCCTTGCAGTCCAAGGGACTCTCAAGAGTCTTTTCCAACTCGACAGTTCAAAAGCTTCAGTTCTTCAGTGCTCAGCTTTCTTTACCGTCCAGCTCTCACATCCATACCTGACTACTGGAAAAACCATAGTTTTGACTAGATAGACCTTTGTTGGTAAAGCAATGTTGGACCTTTGATGGTAAAGTAATGTCTCTGCTTTTTAACATGCTGTCTAGGTTGGTCATAACTTTTCTTCCAAGAAACAAGCATCTTTTAATTTCATGGCTGCAGTCACCATCTGCAGTGATTTTGGAGCCCCAAGATATAAAGTCTGTCACTGTTTCCACTGTTTCCCCATCTATTTGCCATGAAGTGATGGGACCGGATGCCATGATCTTAGTTTTCTGAATGTTGAGCGTTAAGCCAACTTTTTCACTCTCCTCTCACTTTCATCAAGATGCTCTTTAGTTCTTCTTCACTTTCTCCCTTAAGGGTCATTTGCATATCTGAGGTGATTGATATTTCTCCCAGCAATCTTGATTCCAGCTTGTGCTTCATCCAGCCCAGCGTTTCTCATGATGTATTCTGTGTGTAAGTTAAATAAGCAGGGTGACAATATATAGCCTTTATGTATTCCTTTCCTTATTTGGAACCAGTCTGTTCCATGTCCAGTTCTAACTGTTGCTTCTTGACCTGCATACACATTTCTCAAGAGGCAGGTCAGATCGTCTGGTATTCTCATCTCAAAGAATTTTCCAGTTTTTTTGTGGTCCACACAGTCAAAGGCTTTGGCATAGTCAATAAAGCAGAAGTAGATATTTTTCTGGAACTCTCTCGTTTTTTCAATGATCCAATGGATGTTGGTAAGTTGATCTCTGGTTCCTTTGCCTTTTCTAAATCCAGCTTGAACATCTGGAAGACCACGGTTCATGTACTGTTGAAGCCTGGCTTGGAGAATTTTACTTTACTAGCATGTGAAATAAACGCAATTGTGCAGCAGTTTGAGCATTCTTTGGCAGTGCCTTTCTTTGGGACTGGAATGAAAACTGACCTTTTCCAGTCCTGTGGCCACTGCTGAGTTTTCCAAATTTGCTGGCATATTGAGTGCAGCACTTTCATAGCATCATCTTTCAGGATTTGAAACAGCTCAACTGGAATTCCATCACCTCCACTAGCTTTGTTCATAGTGATGCTTCCTAAGGCCCACTTGACTTCGCATTCATCATGGGAAATGTCACGCTGGATGAAGCACAAGCTGGAATCAAGATTGTCAGGAGAAACCTCAATCACCTCAGATACGCAAATGACACCACCCTTATGGCAGAAAGCAAAGAAAAACTAAAAAGCTTCGATGAAACTGAAACAGAAGAGTGAAAAAGTTGGCTTAAAACTCAATATTTAGAAAACTAAGATCATGGCATTCAATCCCATCATTTCATAGCAAATAGATGGGGAAACAATGGAAACAGTGAGACACTTTTTATTTTGGGGCTCCAAAATCACTGTGGATGGTGACTGCAGCCATGAAAATTAAAAGATGCTTGCTCTTTGGAAGAAAAGCTATGACCAACCTAGACAGCATATTAAAAAGCAGAGACATTACTTTTCCAACAAAAGTCCGTCTAGTCAAGGCTATGGTTTTTCCAGTAGTTATGTATGGATGTGAGAGTTGAACAGTAAAGAAAGCTGAACCCCAAAGAATTGATGCTTTTGACAATGATGCTCACTGATGCTTCAACACTGTGGTTTTGGAGAAGACTCTTGAGAGTCCCTTGGACTGCAAGGAGATCTAACCAGTCAATCCTGAAGGAAATCAGTCCTGAATATTCATTGAAAGGACTGATGCTGAAGCTGAAATTCCAATGCTTCGGCCATCTGATGTGAAGAACTGACTCATTGGAAAAGACCCTGATGCTGGGAAAGATTGAAGGCAGGAGGAGAAGGGGATGACAGACGATGAGATGGTTGGATGGCATCACTGACTTGATGGACATGAGTTTGAGCAAGCTGGTGATGGACAAGGAAACCTGACATGCTGCAGTCCACGGAGTCACAGAGTTGGACATGACTGAACAACTGAACTGAACTGATAGATATATACATATATATGCATGTTCAGTTGCTCAGTCGTATCTGACTCTTAGTGACTCTACGGACTGTAGCACACCAGGCTCCACTGTTGGAGGGATTTTCCAGGCAAGAATACTGGAGTGGGTTGCCACTTCCTCCTCTAGGGGATTTTCCCAATCCAGGTATTGAACCCGTGTCTCCTCCAGTGCCGGCGGATTCATTACTACTGAGCCACTGGGAAAGTCCAATATGTATGTATATATATTCTTTTTCAGATACTTTTCTATTATAGGTTATTACAGCATATGCATTTATATCCCTGAAAGACTGAAACATTATAGATAAAATTATCTCCTTTAACCACACACTTTTCCACTCAGTCCCATTTCTGCTCTCAATGTCCAGTGGTAACTGCTACCATGAGTTTGGGGTGTATCCATCCATTCCATTCCCTATAATTTTATCTGAGTATGTATATGTATCCGTATCCATCACCAAAGGACTGTGATGTTGTGTGTTCTTAAATTTATGTTAATGGTATCATGATGCATGTATCAATTTGCATGTTACTTTTATCACCCAAAATGGTTTTTGAGACCAGTTTAGGTTGATATATGAAATATACTGGGTTGGCCAAAAAGTTTGTTTGGGTTTTTCTGTAAGATGTTACAAAAAACCTAAATGAAATTTTTGGCCAACACAATACTATTTTTATTTTATCCATTCCTTTTTGATAAAAATATAAACTATTTCTATCTTTTTGCTATTATAAACAGTGCTCCAGAGGACATCCTTATACTTGTTTTTCTGTAAAGATAGGTGAAAGTTTCTTTGAGATACAAACCCAGAAGTGTAATCGCTAACTCATAGGGTATGTACCTTTAAAAAAATGTTTAACTGTGGTTAAATACACATATAACATAAAATTTACCACCTTAACCATATTTAAGTGTGCAGTTCAGTAGTGTTAAATGTATTCACAATAGTGTACAATCAATCTCCAGAACTCTTTTTATCTTGCAAAACTGAAATTCTAAGTGTATGTACATTTTAAACACATTATTAAGTTCATGACTTATTTCATCACTAAACTGTGAGCTTTATATGATCAATATCTTATTAATTTCTATACCATGTCTACTATCATTGTTCAATAGGTAAATGCATAACAAATGTTTGTTGAGTAAATGAGAGAGCCAAGTAACTAAGAGGAGTAATATAATTTTCACAATTATAGTGAGACAAAATTTTCTCATTACACAGATGAGGTTCAGTTCTGGGAACCTAAATTATTGGAAACTTAGCCTATAAGCCCAAAAGGGACAATCATGACCTCTGAATAGACAAAATAGCTGACCAAAAAAAAAAAAAAGAATCAATGCTCTAAAGTGTATGTGCTTTAGAGGATCCCTCCTGAACTTATATTTGAGGTCTACTTACTATTTTAAAATTTTTATTATATAGCATTTTTGATGCCAAAATTAGATTATAAAAATATAGAAAATAGGCATTTTAAAATAATCACCCTTTGTTACAGATAGATGCACTAGTCAGGTTTCCCCTCAAGAAAGGGCTTTTTGCCCAGCTGCAGGAAAGGTGATGGCCTTCATCTGTTAACTTCTTGATCATCCTTATCTTTCCAGCCTGTGTCACTCTCTTCTTAGAGTGACTCAAACCAATGACCATGGAAGGTGGTGGTACAAAGTCCTGGCTCTTACCACAGATCACAGGACACCTCCAGTAAGGCAATCTTTGCTCCAAAGCTCCCTGTTGGCAGCAGAGAATTTGTACAACATCTAACTACTACATCTACCCAATTTGGCCTCCTCCTCTTTCTTTTCAGACGAGTAATTCCCCAGTGACTTTTTCCACTTGTAGCTTCAACCCAACATTTGCTTCCTAAAGAAACCTAACTTTATCCTAATACCATAATTCCAATTACCAGAGATAATACTTCCTTCCAGTCTGTTTACCATGAATATATGTACCTTTTTTCTTTTAGGCCGCACCAGAGGCCTGCTGGATTTTAGTTCCCCAACTAGGGATTGAACACAGTCCCTGGCAATGAAAGTGCCAAATCCTAACCACTGGACAGCTAGGGAATTCCCTGAAGACACATACTTTTGCCTTTTATTTTCACTCATTTAAAATTAGCATTTTACTATGAAATTAAATAATTCTCAAAACTGTGACTTAATAAAATCATCAGATGATTGCACCATGATTTTTAAAATTATTGTCTTATGTTAGACATTTATATTATTACTAGTTTTTAAATAAATAATCCTGCAATGACTATTGTATATAAATCTGTATTTATCTGTATTTTTCACCTTAGGATAAACAAATAGAAATTAAATTACTAAGACAAGCTTGTATGCTTTTATATTTACTACATTATAAATGAATGAAGTTTTAAAATATCTCACTGGAAATATTCCTTGACATATTGAAGAAAAATATTTCAATATTCCAATATCCTAGAGAAGATAGAGTGAAAAACACTTATCTTCTGCCTCATTCTTCTTCATAACGCAAAGATAACCAGTTTCCACTTTCCATGTTGCTTCAGGTATTTACCACCATATGTTAAAAAGAAAAATGTGTTTATGTTGCTATGTGTTAAACATGCTCTGTTGCCTTCCTGTTGTGGTAGATGAGGATGTAGAACTGTGACAAATACATCACACACCCAACTGCACTTCTTCCCTATCTTCCCAGAGTAGTTAAATCATAATTTTAACTTACATTAATAATCAGTGCAGATTCTTTACTATCTGAGCCACAGATGGCAATCAATGTTTATATTATGATCAACACCTATAATTTTCAGAGTCAAAAAGTGAACTCTGACTCCTGTATTGTAAAACTCTAGCAAATAAAAAATCTGTACCAAAGCAATGACTTTTTAAAAAGAAACAATGTTTCTCTGGGACTTCCCTGGTTATCCAGTGGTTAAAATTCTGCTGGTCCACCGCAGGAGGTTCAGGAATCAAGATTCTGCAAGCCTCCTGCCGCAGTCAAAAAATTTAGTAACTAACTAAATAACTAGATAAATAATTTTTAAAAAAGTAAAACATGTTCACGATGGAAATGTTTAATTAAGAAAGAACCTGAGATCAAATGTAATCGAAGTCCCTGTGTAAAATGCTCCTCTTGCCCCTTCTCTGATCCCTTGTCTTCTTTCCAAGTACAATCAATGCTACCTGGGCTATCTGCAGAGTGTCACTGAAATGTCCTTGACCCTGAGGTCCCTTGGAGCATCCACTCTGCCAACTTGCAGATCTGTGCTGCTCTTCTCTCTCTGATCAGTTGGAAAAGCATGTCCCTTTCTCATGCAAAGTTTTTTTTTCATGGGGAAATCCCACAGCGGTGTGTGCCAAGTGTGGCTAACAATTCAGTTCTTTCAGGGAGCTACCCAGAAAGGTATGTGGGCTCCCGGTGAGTTGGCTGCTTCGTTTTACTACACAACCTTCTCCTTCCTTGGACTGACTGGAGGCAGGTTCAAATACAGCCTTATAAAATCCTCACAAACTCCCTACCCTAGCATTCAGGCCCCGTGGCTGATTCCACCCTCTATGGAAACTCCTTCCTCAGTTGTGGATGTTTCCCTTAAGGAATCCATTCCTTTTCACAATCTGTGTTTCATCAAGTGATGTTCATTTTAAAACCCAAATTTTATTTTCCATAGTACTTCTGGATCCAAGAAAATCACGGGAAGGGGCTGCTTCAGACATCTTGTAACAACAGTCCAGAGCCCAGCATGACTTCCAGGTTCTGCGCCAACCATGACACTGATATGTAAGGATGATCAGAGTGCTGGCAACTCCGCCAAGCCGCCGGTTCCCCTCCGCATGTTACTTCCTCTGTGAATCTTTTCCTGTTCCCCCTCTACTCACCGAGTTGCTTCCTCTCTTGTCCGTGGGCTTCCCTGATAACTCAGTCAGTAAAGAATCTTCCTGCAGTGCAGGAGACCAGGGTTCAGTCTCTGGATCAGGAAGATTCCCTGGAGAAGGAAATGGCAACCCACTCCAGTATCCTTGCCTGGAGAATTCCACAGGCTGCAGTCCATGGGGTCGCAAAGAGTTGGGCACGACTGAGCGACTTTCTCTTCACTTTCACTTGTCCGCACTTAGAGCAGAGCTCTTAGTACACGGTATACACCCCCTCTCAGCCCTGACAGGGCAGGAAACTGTGCCACAATGCCGGACGAAGAGTAAGCATAAATATTTATAGGAGGAATGAGGATCTGGGTAGTCCAGGCTACGTTCTAGTGCTTAAACACCAGGAAAGGGACTTTCTACTCGACGACAAACAACAAGGAGGTGTTACGTTTTCTTGAGGCAGGGCAATTGGCTTGCTCAGCGCAGCGTGCCTTAAAAATACGCCAGGTCATTGAGTGAGAGTCGGATGGGAATGCGGGAAAACCAGTTAGGAAGTCACCCGCGGTGATCCTGCATTGAGATGTGAAGTGCAAGAAGGCTGCAGTGGCGGGGAAAGGAAGAACTACATCCGAAAAGTATTTCAAAAGAAATTATAACTAAGTTAGATTTGCTGAGTTACCGCTATTTGCTAGGCTGGGCCAACAGCACCGACGTGGGTGTGGACTCAGCCCTATTTCTCCCAGGGGCAAAGTGAGGTTGACCAGATTGAATGATTCTCTAGGGGTGACCCACCCGACAAGGGGCAATGTCGAGCTTCCAACTTAGGTCGTGGGGCTGCCGAAGCCTCAACTGGCCCAGCCCTGTCACCCAAGCTCTGCACAGCGGGCTGTAGATTGTTCTCCTGAGCTTCTCAGTTCACTGAGAGGAGCCTCGCAGGGCCCTGGAGTTAGGGCTGCTTTACAAGCTGCCGAGCCCTGTCGGAACCTTAGAGCTCGGCGCCTACAGGGGGAAAAAGGCTCGTGGCCGCGGAGGCTGGAGCTGACCCGGGCCCCGCAGAGCGGAAGCGGCTGAGTCACGGCGGGGCCGGAACGCTGCCGTCAGCTTCAGATTAGTGAGCCGTGACGCTGGGCGGCCGCACCTGCGGAACTGTCGGGAACCCCAGCTGACCCGAAGCGATGAGTCAGCGCAGGTGACGCCCGCGGATGTCGGTGCGGAGGGCGGCCGCGTGGCTCCACGGCCTCCGCGCCTCCGGCTCCCGAGCGCTGCGTCCCGGCAGCCCTTCCCCTAGGGCTGCGGATAGCAGATCCCAGGCCCTCCCCGCACCTCCGCTCCGCAGAGATTAGGCGCAGGTTTTCCGTGATCCTGCCCTGAGATTGAAATCTGAGACGGAAATTTGACATCTTCAGGCGGCCCCAAACAACAGATGCTGTCTGCAGGTTTCAGTGGAAGCTCCTGACCTTGTGAAAAACTCCTGACCTGTGTGTCTCATCGACTGAGTGGATGTTGAAGATCAAAGGGATTTGCCCAGAACCAAAACTGATTTGCGACTCAGTTCCCAAGTTTAGTAAATAATAATGAAAACAAAACACTCACTTTTTCTTTTTTTTTGATGCAAGAGAAGAACTTCCAGAATTCAAAGAGAAAAATGAACCTTGGTTTCTGAGATGACATCCCAACACGGTGGGAGAATGCCAGAGGGAACTCCAGAGATCCCTGATAAATGTGATCTGAAAGTCTTTCTCCGGTTTCTCCCCACTCGTGCAGTGCTGAAGCCAGAACCCATTTTAGTATAATGATGTTTTATTGTTCCTTGTTTATTTTTTAGTTAAAAGATGACACCACAGAAATTGCTGTGGGGGAGGGGAATGACACAATTACAGTCCGTCAACCAGAAACCACAATTACTTCTGCTTCTCTCTTTACATTACTGTTCATAAAGAAGAGATTTTTCACATAGCTGCAACAGAGCTGTCATTTTCTATTTTACCATTTTCAGGTAATGTTATGTAACCATTGGCCCTTGTCGCACAGACCTTCAGGATCATTATTTTAAATTACTGCATTATGCTTACCACATAAACTATCCTGTTGCTATGCTTGTAGGTTGTTCTGTTGACTAGGGTATTGACTGCTCTCATTTCTGATTGTCAGTCTTTGTCCTCCATCTGAAAACGTTCTCACTGGAGGAAAAGTGGCTGCCAACCATTGCCTTACAGGAAAACTTATTTTCTTTATAAGAGTTGGCATCATTTCCCCAAATAGTCTTTTGATATTTTATCCCGCTTGAATCATCACAGCATTTTTTTAATGTTGTTCGGTATACATTTTAAAAGACAAGGACCTTCCAGGAGTCTGACAGAAGGGGGATTCAGAGTTGTGTCATGAGACATTTTCAGATTTTCATCAAGCAAGTGTGTGTTGAATTGCCACTGCTTACTGTCTTCTGTATCACTCAGAACATGTTATTTAACCTCAATCTCAGTTTTCTCATCAGAAAGATCGGGATAATAATAGTACATAGTTCATAAATAAGTTGTGAGAATTAAATGAGATCATATTTGCAAAGTGAGTGCTTAAAATGCCTGAACATAATACTCAGTAAGTATTTACTTTAAATAGTATCGTGTTTTTGCTATTAAAGAGAGAGCAGTGGCTCGATACTAATGACTGGCAACATCTGCCATGGCTACCAAAGCTGAAATGGTGGAAGTGTTTCCTTACAAACTTTCCCCACCCTTTGAAAGTCAACTCCATGTGTTAAGTCTTCTTAATCAAATCAGTAGTTTCATAGAGAAAATTGATAAAGCTGAAAATAGGTATATAGTGTCATCTGATCTTTTTTTAAGGTTTTTTTCTTAGTTTATTTTTTGGTTGTGCTGGGTCTTTGTTGCTGCATGCAGGCTTTCTATAGTTGTGGACAGCGGGGGCTACTTTTCATTGTGGTGCACAGGCTGCTCTGGCAGAGCACACCGGCTCAGTAGTTTCAACTCATGGGTTCCAGAGCACAGGTTCTCAGCACTTGTGACACACAGGCTTTGTTGTTCCTCAGTATGTGAAATCTTCCCAGACCAGGGATCAAACTCGTGTTCCCTGCACTGGCAGGCAGATTTTTATCCACTGTACCACCAGGGAAGTCCAGATCTTTCAAACAGTTTTACCTTTAGAAAGTTGGACCTATCTGAGGTAAAGACTGAAGGTGAAAGAGAAGACGATCAAGAAGCTGTTACGTTTCATTTTAGACTCCTCTGCACTACTTTGTCACTGTGCACACATATTGCTTACTTTTTCATCATAACTTTGTGTAGCCTGAATGCTTGCTTTGAGTCAGACAGTTTGATGGTTCTTCAAACTGAAAACTAGTAGTAAGTCCCAGATATGATTCTGGTGTAAAACACACTAGAATTTTGCTTTTGCATTTTTCTGTCTTAGATATTGTTTTCAACTACTGCTATTCATTCATCCATTCAACATATATTCGTTAAGTGGCTATTATGTGTCGGGCACTACTCTTGTTGATTAAGACATTCCTCAACAGGCAAATAAAGTTTGAAACACATTGTGTGCCAACTACACAGAATGGATTTTTGTTAAAGACTTCTGTAATTGTTGGTCCTTGCGCTTGTTGCTACTGAATCTTGAGATGATCTGACAGAATGTAGCTTTCTTTGCAACAGAGCTGGACCTAAAACATTCTATTTCAGACTCCAGAGTCTTGCACATATGAAATAGAGGTAGGATTGACTGTGGGCCCTGTGGTGAGGGAAATTCTTCCACAACACTACTTTTCTAGAGTTCTGCCCAAAGATAATGTTATATCAAAGGTCCCTGTGGGTGCACTTTGCTGGAGAAATTATTTGATTCAAATCAATTCAATTCAAAATCAAGTACTGAGTGCCTACTATTAAAGCACCGGGGCAGGAATGGGTGTGCATGCTAAGTCGCTTCAGTCATGTCCGACTCTTTGTGACCCTGTGGACTGTAGCCCACCAGGCTCCTCTTCCTTGGGATTTTCCCGGCAGGAATAATGGAGTGGGCTGCCATGTCCTCCTCCAGGGATCTTCCCGATGAGCCAACTGTGGAAACAACCCAGACCTTAAAGCTCATTATCTTTTAAGGCCTTAAATCTTCATGAAGGGCTTCCCTGGTGATCTAATGGTTAAGAATCCACCTGCCAGTGCAGGGGACACAAGTTCAATCACTGGTCCAGGAATATCCCACATGCTGTAGGGCAACTAAGCCCATGTGCCACAACTACTGAGCCTGCAAAGAGAACCACCACAATGAAAAGCCCATGCACTGAAACGAAAGAGTAACCTCCTCTTGCCGCAACTAGAGAAAGCCTGTGTGCAGCAACAAAGACCCGGCACAGCCAAAAATAAATAAATAAAAATTTTTTTTTTAATGTAATCTTCCTCATTAGAAAAATAAAGTCTTCCTGAAGATTGTTCTGATCTAGGTACTTTTAAAAAAATCTTGAATGGATCTCTTTTGCTTTCAAAACAATTAGTTTTTCATCTCAAAAAATGCTAAATGAGTACTGGGCACTGTGCTAGGGGTTGATGATACCATTTTTAAAAATTACCATTATTGCTTGCATTATTGTTGATGGCATCTCATCCACCAAAACAGTGCACTTAGATCAGTCTGAATTGTAGCCAGAATAGGTATAATTTTGTCTTGCATTGCTGCAAGCATCTGACCAGTGCTTTATGACTTCTTGTGTAGCTGTTCCATGAGAAACTGCATATTGAAATATACATTATTTTGTTATATCACTTTCCTTTTATTTCTTCCTTGTATTAAAGCACTATATTGATTCTCTAAAAATATGTGTATTTAGTCTATAGTATTTATAATCTTTATTTAAGAATAGCATAGAAGACATTGCAAGAAGATGTCTGATAAAATTGAGAACAACTGGCCTAGTCAAATAAATCTAAATGACTCATTTTGGCACTTATGGCCATCATTGTATTGTCTCAGCTTTATTTTTCTTTGCTATACCTAGGATCAGACAAAGTTGCTTCACTTGTTATTACCACTTTTGGAGCAGTGCCTTCTGCTCCCACAGCTCTGAGGTCACTTTGTTCTATGCCACTGGGCTCTGTCAACTTTGACACATCCAATTGACCAATCTATTCATAGTCTGTCCAACTGCCCAAGAGAGATATTCAATAGGAATGACAATAATTAACCAGATCAATCAAATTTTCTCTTGCAAAGATTGAATCTGAGACCCAGACAGATAATTAGTTAACAGCAGGATCAGAAGATGAAAAGCATACAGAGAAAAAGCTGTAACTAGATATTATAACACAGTGGAAGCCAGGAGTAGACAGAAGTTCTTGAACATGCAGAAACAAAATGAGAAGCAGTGTTAGCAGGAGCACCAGATACAGAGAGAGTGTCCCTAACTGGTCTGTGGCAGACCCTTAGAAAGGGGCCCAGACAAAGTATGTGTTCCCTTGAGCTGCCTTGGATCTAGTATAACCTTCGAGTTCCCAGACAGAATTTGGGGCTACCCACTCCAGTATTCTTGCCTAGAGAATTCCATGGACAGAGGATCCTGGCTGACTACAGTCCATGGGGTCATGAAGAGTCAGACATGACCGAGCAAATTACACTTTCACTTTCTAAGAATGTAATCCCCCACAAGGTCTTAGTCCTATGTGACTGAGATTCCTGTCTTCTCTATTCTTCCACATTGCCTGGGAGAAATCTATCACTTACGATAACGTGATCTTTGCAACCAAAGATCCTAGCTACCAGCTACTCCAAATCGTGCCACCCCACTGCTATGCCCCTGCCATAGCCTCTGTTTACAACGTTCTGCTCCCATGGTCTCCTTGTTTCATGACTCAGTGTCATGTACAGAGTCCAGCTCAGACTCCACCTGTTCCATCCTGAATCTTAGCGGCAAGTAGTGCTTTTCTCTCTCCTTGGAGCTCCCATTTCTACTTCTCTTAACAATATGTTTCTCTCCCAACTCTGTTGCAGAAAAACATCACCTTTATCAGGCTTCCCTGGTGGCTCAGACAGTAAAGAATCTCCCTGCAATGCGGAAGATCGGAGTTCAATCCCTGGGTTGGGAAGATTCCCTGGAGAAGGGGCTACCCACTCCAGAATTTTTGCCTGGAGAATTCCATGGACACAGGATCCTGGCCGGCTACAGTCCATGGGGTCGTGAAGAGTCAGACATGACCGAGCAAATTACACTTTCACTTTCTAAGACTATTTCTCACTCCCAACTCTGTTACAGAAAAATATCACCTCTATCAAATTATGAGTACCTTGAAGTAAATACATTGACTATTTTATCACTGTTACCCTTCACAGCAGAGCTAAACGTAAAATCATGCATAGAATAGATGCTTAATTCTTTGCTTCTCCTTCTACTGATACATTGTCTATTTTCTCCCTGTTTATTTCTCAGTCTTAGTTTGTTCATGGTGTCAGTTATTTTTAGGAAAATGGCTTTGAGGGTGGGAGGGAGGCTCAAGTGAGAAGAAATTATAGCTAATTCACTCTGTTGTACAACAGAAACCAATACAACATTGTAAAATAATTATACTCCAACTAAAAAAAAAGAAAAGAACATGGTCATTGAGCCTGAACTGGTTTTTACATAGTTTTACTTGATATATAGGGCAACATCATGTCCTATGCACTGGGGATCACAAGAATATACCCAGATATTTTAAATGAAATATTTTCAGTAGCCCTGAAATATTTTCAGTTGACAGTTCCTACTACTTCATTACTGATTTCTTCTAATGGCATTACCACTCTCCAAATCACTCAGATTTAAAAACCTTGAGTCATCCAAACAAACCAAAACCCAAACCTAACCACCATAATGACAAAACCAGGCTGAATTTGACCCATGAGCCATCGTTCTCCAACACAAGATCTAGAACCCTAGAAACATATGGCAATTCTCTTTTTTGAGCTTGCAAGAGACACTTACAATAGTTTTACCTACCATGGATACCTCTGGCATATCACATCTTCTGAGTTATATGACCCAAGTGGCAGAATAGCTTGCTCTGTTGCTTGGACTTGCTACAAAGCATAAGCATACAGTTGCTTGGACCTCAGTAGCAGGTCCCTCTCTTGCTCTTCAGTTCAGTTCAGTTCAGTTCAGTCACTCAGTAGTGTCTGTTTGCGACCCCATGAATCGCAGCATGCCAGGCCTCCCTGTCCATCACCAACTCCCAGAGTTCACTCAAACTCACGTCCATTGAGTTGGTGATGCCATCCAGCCATCTCATCCTCTGTCGTCCCCTTCTCCTCCTGCCCCTAATCCCTCCCAGCATCAGGGTCTTTTCCAATGAGTCAACTCTTCACATGAGGTAGCCAAAGTATTGGAGTTTCAGCTTCAGCATCAGTCCTTTCAGTGAACACCCAGGACTGATCTTTAGAATGGACTGGTTGGATGTCCTTGCAGTCCAAGGGACTCTCAAGAGTCTTCTCCAACACCACAGTTCAAAAGCATCAATTCTTCAGTGCTCAGCCTTCTTCACAGTCCAACTCTCACATCCATACATGACCACTGGAAAAACCATAGCCTTGACTAGATGGACCTTCGTTGGCAAAGTAATGTCTCTGATTTTGAATATACTATCTAGGTTGGTCATAACTTTCCTTCTTGTTCTTAGTCTCAGTCAAAAGTAGGCTCTTTCCTAGATACTCAATAAATGGGTAAAGCAGTATTTCCAAAGTGGCTTATGCTGCTCTCATAATTGAAAGAGGTCCAGCAAGCATAGTTTCTTTTGCTTTCTTTCCTAGTACAAGGTGAAGCAACTTGTCCTTTAACTTTTAAGGGATGCCACAAATCACTGGATCACTAAACACTTCAACTTGGTAGTTTTAAATTTTCATGAGTTTACATGGCCTACATATGTATTACTAGGGCTTTGGGGAGTATTTAATACTCCTGCTCACCAGATCCAATTAGTATGATGTTCTGACTATGGTGATGTTCTGTAGAATGTAAGAGATCAAGGTCACTGTAGACTGTATATACAGTGACAAAGCAGGAGAATTAAATAAAGCAGCCTTGGGGCAAGACACTAAATGAGTACTAATGTCTTTTCCTCTAAAGACAAAATGGCTTAGGCCCTTACTTTCTATATAGCCATAACCATTTACTAATTGCTAGAAGCTGTGTTGATGTGTTGACAGTTCCTTGTATTCAAGCTTCAAAAGAGCCATCCCAGCAGGATATTAGGACCAGCTCCAAATGTGCTCCTGCCAGAGAGCTGAATCTGAGTCTTGGGTGAGTATCTCCTTGTCAGTAAATTCTCACCTATTTGGTTTAATAGTCTACTCCCTTGCTCTAACTCTCTCAAGATAAGCTCTTTTGGTTTCAGTTGTGACATATTGGCCAAGTCCTATAGTTCTTTTGCTGTGTAATTTATTTTCTCTTGCAGCAGGAAGAATATTTTTCCTCCTGGGCTATCCTGAGACCTAACCCTGGCTATTAGTATTATGAGCCCAGAGCAATGAGGGATGATAAGGATGGATCTTAAGAAGGACAAGTCCTCTTATGAAGCATCTGCTCAGGTTAAATCTTCTCAGGGTCCTCAAGGGAGGGGAGGTTTCTTTCCTTTAGCTAGAGGAAGGAAGAGCTCCTGCTAAGCTGAAAGACTTAAGAGAATCCAGGGGTTCAAAATTCTCCTGCTTGTCCATCTAATTATCTTTATCCCAGTTTTCTTTTTTTATTAATTTTTATTGTAGTATGGTTGCTTTACAATGTTTTGTTAGTTTCTGCTGTACAGCAAAGTGAATCAGCTATATGTGTGCATATATACCTTCTTTTTTTAGATTTCCTTCACATGTAGGTCACCACAGAGCACTGAGTAGCGTTTTCTGAGCTATGAGGACAGTTCTCATTAGTCTTCTGTCTTACACATAGTGGTGTATATATGTCAGTCTCAATCTCCCTATTCATCTCACCCCTCCTGCTCCCCTTGGTGTCCTTAAGTTTGTTCACTACATCTATGTCTCTATTCTGCTTTGCAGATACATTCATCTATACCATTTTTCTAGATTCCACATATAAATGATATTACACAATATTTTTCTCTTTCTGACTTACTTCACTCTGTATGACAGTTTCTGGGTTTATCCATATTTGTGCAATTGGCAGTATTTTGTTCCTTTTTATGGCTGAGTAATATTCCATTGTTTATATGTTTATATGTACCACATCTTCTTTATCCATCCTTCTGTTGATGGACATTTAGATTGCTTCTGTGTCCTGGCCATTGTAAATAGCACTTCAGTGAACATTGGAGTACCTGTGTCTTTTTGAATAATCATTTTCTCTGAGTATATGCCCAGAAGTGGGATTGCTGGATCATATGGTAATTCTATTTTTAGTTTTTTGAGAAATTTCCATACTGTTTTCCATAGTGGATGCACCAATTTACATTCCACGTAGGAGGGTTCCCTTTTCTCCACACCCTCTCCAGCATTTATTGTTTGTCGACTTTTGGATGATGACCATTCTGACCCATGTGAGGTGATACTATCCCAGATTTAGTGCCCCACCTTCTTCCTATCAGGGACTGACTGACTTAAGACATCTGTAGCAGCTTTGAAACAATGCTACCCTTCTGATGAGAACCTAGGCCCAGTTTTCAGCAGAGACTGCTCTATTATTTCAGGTATTTAGAGTCTCCTGAAATGTATCACAGAGGTCCTCCTGCGTTCAAAGCTTAGTTAAGTTGTTAAGGCTAACAGAGGTTTGTCCTTTTCATTTTTTCTTCAAGTCTTACAATGCTAATAAAAAATGAAGTCCCTCCACAATCTTCATAATCATTGCCCCAAACTCTTTAAGCATCACAGCCGCTGTAGATATAGCAAACACCTCCCTTTCACCTGCACCTCATCCTAATCAACCACAGGTGAGAGTCTTAGTAAATGGGATCCCAAGGAGGTCAGAGGTATCACTAACCCAGTTTTCAACAGCATGAAGTCCTCATTAGGTGATGCAATTCTTTCCCAAAGTTCTGTTTTCTAAGACCGTTTAATGTATCGCTGTTCTTAGGCTGGATTGCCCTGAGAGCAGAATTTAAGTCAAAGGCACACACGATTATTTCAGAGCACAATCCCAGAGGGCAAAAGTAAAGGACAACAAGGGTTAAAACAAGGAAAGAGAAAGAAGCCACTATAAAGGGGACTCTGCAGTTAGCTATTGTTCTGGACGACTAGGTGCTAGATTCTGTGAAGCTGTCTCAGGAGTTATAGGAGAGATATCTCAGGACTATCCACCTGAGGGAAGAAAGCGAGAAACTTCTTTTTTTTTTTTTTTTTGATCCATTCCTGTTCTCATTGCTTAGAGTGTCCCCACAAAGCTTAAACTTCTCTGGGCACTTTTGGGTTATGATGTGGGAATACCCGAGCAGGTGCCCACAGGATCCTAAGAAGTGTAATCAGAGACATCCTTGGACAGGAAGTGAGAGGTAAATTACATGCCTGAAATGAGACTTTGTCAAACTACACCTGCATGAAGGTGGTTGAAACCACACAGAATTGGTCACTACAGCTAAAACTGAGAGGATTTGAAGTGGTGCACAAGAAGTATAGGAGAGACTCGGCAACTTTACTTCCTGAAGGATCGCTCTACAGCAACACTTATATCCTAATTATCTCTCACCTGACTACTACAACTCTTGTCTGATTTATCTGCTCTTAGTCTCACTCCTTCCAAGTCAACTCATTATTACCAGAACAATCTTTCTAAAACATAGGCAATTCTCTGGTTCAGATAATAAAGCACGGTGATACGATGATGAAGATCACACATACACATACATACAAATAATAACTATCATGTCCTGAACGTGTGCTCTATGCCAAGTACATACTGTACTATACGCCGAGTGCATACAGCATGCACTATAGAAAGGTATGCATGCAGAACAGTACGCTGTATAGAAACAGTGACAGATTTTATTTTCTTGAACTCCAAAATCACTGCTGATGGTGACTGCAGCCATGAAATTAAAAGACGCTTGCTCCTTGGAAGAAAAGCTATGACCAACCTAGACAGCATATTAAAAAGAACAGACATTACTTTGCCAACAAACGGCTGTCTAGTCAAAGCTATGGATTTTCCAATAGTCATGTATGGATGTGAGAGTTGGACCATAAAGAAAGCTGAGTGCCGAAGAATTGATGCTTTTGAATTGTGATGTTGAAGAAGACTCTTCAGAGTCCCTTGGACAGCAGGGAGATCCAACCAGTCAATCTTAAAGGAAATCAGTCCTAAATACTCATTGGAAGGATTGATGCTGAAGCTGAAGCTTCAATACTTTGGCCACCTGATGTGAAGAACTGACAAACTGGAAAAGACCCTGATGCTGGGAAAGACTGAAGGCAGGAGGAGAAGGGGACGACAGAGGTTGAGATGGTTGGATGTCAGCACCAACTCAATGGACATGAGTTTGAGCAAGCTCTGGGAGATAGTGAAGGACAGGGAAGCCTGGCGTGCTGCAGTCCATGGGGTCACAAAAAGTCAGACATGACTGCATGGCTGAAGCCAAGTACTGTGCTCAGAGGTTTATGTGCATTTTCTCATTTCTCACAAGTCATTCATAAACATTATTATTTATTCTCAATGAGAAACTGAATCTCATTGAGAGTAAATAACTTGCCCAATGTCATACACCTGCCTTGTGGTATGATTCAGATTCAAATCCAAGGCTTTTAAATTCAAATCTGAGCTTTTCAACCACTCTAAAGTACTGCCCTAAAATTTCTAACATGATACTTTTACATTTTGGCACTAGCTGAGGTTTCTGAATTCATCTCTCATGATTGTCCTCCTCTTTCCACTCTCAAACGCCATGCTCTCTCATTATTCTATGTCCCCATACCTGCTATGCCTTCTTCCTGGAGTGCTCTTCATTCTAACTGCATTTAAAGTGGGATCTCTTATCCTCCAAGTTCAGGGATCATGATATGTAGTAATCTGAAAATCCTCCTGGACTCTTTGAAAATTAATAATTTTGACCTATATAGTCCTTCCTTCCATCGTTCTAGCCTTACTTTTTCCCTTCTTTTCCTCCCAGCTTTTGGATCTCAGATGTAGAGACTTGAGTTAATTATAATCTCAACTCCTGGCACATTTATTATCAATGGTCCTTGCTAGATTCCCTTCTTTTATTCCCCTTCGTCTCTGACTCTCATTAACATCTCTTTCCCTTCCTTGGGCAACCATTTTAATATGTTTTATATGTATCCTTGAGTAATTATTATGCTTATAAAATATAAAATACTATTTTTTGTGAGTGGGCATTTTTAAATGTCAGATAAAATAGACTTTAATGAAAAAAAAGTTACTGAGCTAAAGACAATCATTTCATAATGGTAAAAGTTTCAGTTCCCAGTAAATAGCTTAGCCCCAAATATCTAATGCAAGCCAACTGATAGAATTACAAGAGAAAATTTAGACGTCCACAATCATAGATGATTTTAATTTTTTTAATATTTGAAGAAACAAAGAGGAATTAGGAAAGAAAAAAGAAGAACAGAAGATGTTAAAGGCTAAACAGTGTCCTCCCAAAATTCATGTGATGAAGCTTTAACTACCAGAATGTGACTATATCTGGAAATAGGGCCTTAAAAGAGGTGAAGTTAAAGTGAAGCCATTAGGACCTAATCCAACTTGACTGGTGTCCTTATAAGGAGAGATTAGGACACACACAAAAAGAGACTCCAGGGACACAGTGTCCACGGGGGAACCACTATGTGAAGACAGTGAGAAGCTAGCCATGTCCAAGCCAAGGAGAGAAGCCACAGGAGAAACCAACCCTGCTGACACCTTGCTGTTAGAATTTTAGCCTCCAGAACTGTGAGAAAATAAATTTCTGTTGCCTAGAAGGGAAAAAATGTGACAATGTGGGATACTGTTTCATTATTTTTATATTTTTTGAACTTTTAGTTTTGAATATTTCTTTATTATTTTTAATTTTAGTTTTCAGACATTTTTTTAAAAAGTACAAAAATTCCCATAGACCCTTTACCCTGACTTCTCAAATGTTAACATTTTGCCAGGTTAGCTTTATCATTCTCTTTGCCTATGCTTCTTCTTTGACCATAAAGTGCAGACATGATACCCCTTTATTTTTCAGTTTTTCATAGCTTTGTTGATTATTTATCTATCTTGGCTGTGTGGGGGTCTTTGTGCACAGGCTTTTTCTCTAGTTGCAGTGAGCAGGGTCTAGTTCCAGTGCACGGGCTTCAGTAGTTGTAGCTCCTGGGCTCTAGATCTAGATCACAGGCTCTGTAGTTGTGGCGCACTGGCTTAGCTGCTCCACAGCATGTGTGATCTTCGCAGATCAGGGACTGAACCCATGTCTTCTGCATCGACAGATGGATTCTTTACCACTGAGCCACCAGGGAAGCCCCCTATTTTTTATCTTTTAAGAGAAAGCAAGTTTGTTTAGAAACATACACATTCCATAGGCAGCATGCGATCTCTCATAAGGTAAGAACAGCTTACATGACACCCCTTTAATGCTAAACTCTTCTATGTGTATTTTCTAAAAATATATTGGGTTATTTTTGAGGGTTTGTTTTCAGATTTTATCAAGTTGAATCTAGCAGAGCTTTTTCTTTAAGATATGGTCCTTATGGCTAAGGCACAGAGGTCCTAGTGTCTCAGCTGAAGTCCAGGGATGTTTAACGGGAACTCTTTACCCTGTCACGGTTGGAACTCCAGTGACTCCCAGATAACTTGGTCTTTACCATCTCTGGTCCATTCTCTAGCTCCTGGTAGCTTCTATTTGGCAAGCCTTGGATGCTTTTGCTCCATGTGCATACAGCAAAACCCTCAGCCATGTTCTCATGGGAGACCATCACTAACTACCCAGACTTCTGTGGCTCACCTGTACACAGCTCCCGCTTCTGGGAAATCTCTTCTGGAAACCCCAAAAAGATTCCAGCAATTTCTCCTGGCCTGAGTTCTAACCTCTGATTTCTTAGATCAGCAGGATCCCTGTGCTCTGCCAGAACCCTCTTCTTTAAGCTGTAATTAAGAATTATCTTCAGACAGAATAGACTGGTGGTTGCCAAGGGGGTTGGGGGTTGGATTGGGAGTTTAGGATTAGCAGATGCAAACTGGTATGTACAGAATGGGTAAACAAGGTCCTGCTGTATAGCACAGAGAACTATATCCAACATCCTGTGATAAACCATAATGGAAAAGAATATGAAAAAGAATGCGTGTATATATACGTGGGCAGTGGTTCAGTGGTAAAGATTCTGCCTGCAATGAAGGAGACTGCCTGTAGTGCAGGAGATGTGGATTCGATCTCTGGGTCTGGAAGATCCCCTAGAGAAGGAAATGGCAACCCACTCTAGTATTCTTGCCTGGGAAATCCCACAGACAGAGGAAACTTGCAGGCTACAGTCCATAGGGTCACAAAGAGTCTGACATGGCTTAGCAACTAAACCACTACATATGTATATGTGTAACTGAATGACTTTGCTGTACAGCAGTAATTACCACAACATTGTAATTCAAGTATACTTCAATAAAAATTTTTTTGATTAAAAAAAAAAGAACTATCTTCAGACAGATAGGTGGACAACCAATCATAAGGCTCACTTTGTAAGTTCCTTTTTTCTCAGGGACCAGTCTGACACTGTCTTTTTCTTTTCCTTTACCTGAAGATGAATATCTTATGCATTTTGTCCAATTTTATAGTTGGTTACAGTGAGATGGCTCATCCCCTAGTTACTCTGTTTTGGTCAGAAATGGCATATGTGTGGGTTTTTAATTTACATCAATGTTATTATGCTGTGAATTTCGTTAGATCACTTCCTTTTTCACATAACCCTGTTTTCCAGATCTGTTCATATTGCTATAGATACATTGAGATTGTTGCTTTTAACTGCCTCATAGTGTTCCAAAATGTGAATTTATTACTTTTATCTTTTCCACTGCTCTTGCAGACCTTCCACTGCTCTAATGATAGATACCTGGGTTCCCTTCTACTTTCCTCTAAAAGAAAACGATGAAGATTTTGCTCTGAATTGCAGACGTAGGACTGAGAGCTCTGCCTTATAGTATGAAAGCACTATTTGCTTTTGCTAAGTACTAACAGATTATTTTCCAAAATAGTTGAATAAGGTTATGCTTTCATAAGCAGTACACAAGAGTGCCGTTCTTCCCATATACTTGTATTGATAAATACTTGGTATTATACTACTTTATATTTTCTTGTTGCTGTCCCAGTGGATTAAAAAGTGGCATTTCATTGTTTTATGTTTCACTAATTACTTGTGACCTTGAGCATTTCTTTATGTCCCATTTAGCAATTCAAGCTTCCCCTTCTATGAATTGCCTCTTAATACTACATTTCCATTTTTCTTTGTGGTCTTAATTATACTGATTGCAGAAATTCTACATATATACTTGATAATTATCCTCTGTGGGTTTTAGATGTGGTAAATTTCTATATAGACTCTGCCATTGACTTTGTTTCTTGTATCTTTAATTGGATATAAATCCTTGTTTTTATGTACATACATTTTTGTTTTTGAGTTTTAAAACCATTTCCCTCCTTCTAAGGTAAAAAAAAATACTTTTACACTTTTTATATTAACTTTAGAGTTGTACTTTTCAAAGTTATATCTGGCTACTTCCTTGGTGGTTTAGTGTCTAAGACTCCCCAGTTCCAATGTAGGGGACTCCGGTTTGATCTCTGGTCAGGGAACTAGATCCGACATTCTGCAACTAAGACCCAGCACAGCCAAATAAATAAATAAATATTTTTAAATTGCTACAAAATTATATTTGTAACCACATATATAATAGAGTGCATTAATCTTAAGTGAAGACCTAGATAATTTTTAAAAATATTTGTTTATTTTTTTGGCTGCATTGTGTCTTGGCAGTGGTATATGGACTCTCTAGTTGAGGCCTGTGGGCTACTAGCCCAGAGGCATATGGGATCTTAGTTCCCTGACCAGGGATGGAATCCATGTCCTCTGCACTGGAAAGTAGATTCCCAACCACTGAACCAAGAGGGAAGTCCTAAGACCTAGATAAGTTTTGCATGTGTATGTAACTGTTGTAAGCACTATTTAAACCAATACATAGGAAATTTCCATCATCCCAGAAAGTTCCTTGTTTGCTCTCTCTGGGGGTAACTACTATTCTGACTTCTACAGCTACTGATTAATTTTCTATACGTTTGAATTTTAATGTAAGCAGAGTCATAGAATATATACAGCATCTATACGTGTGACTTCTGTCTTTCAACATTGTCGGGGAGATGCATCCGTATCATGTGTGTATCAGTAATTTGTCCTTCTTTCATTTCAGTGTAGCATTCCAGTGCATGAATTTACTTATCCATTATTTTAACAGATATTTGAGTCTTTTCGGTTTTGAACAATTGTAAAGAACACTGCCACAAATATTCACGTGCAAGGGTTTTGATAGACATAAACGCTAATTTCTTTAGAGTGTATGTCCAGTGTCATCAGTTCAGTTCAGTCACTCAGTTGTGTCCAAATCTTTGCATGGACTGTCCTTCACTATCTCCCGGAGCTTGCCCAAACTTTTGAGTTGGTGCTGACATCCAACCATTTCATCCTTTGTTGTCCTTTTCTCCTCCTGCCTTCAATCTTTCCCGGCATCAGGGTCTTTTCCAATTTGTCAGTTCTTCGTATCAGGTGGCCAAAGTATTGGAGCTTCAGCTTCAGCATCAGGCCTTCCAATGAGTATTCAGGGCTGATTTCCTTTAGGATGAATTGGTTTGATCTCCTTGGACTCCAAGGGATTCTCAAGAGTCTTCTCCAACATCACAGTTCGAAAGCATCAATTCTTTGGCACTCAGCTTTCTTTATGGTCCAACTCACATTCATACTTGACTACTGGAAAAACCATAGATTTGACTATATAGACTTTTGTCAGTAAAGTAACATCTCTGCTTTTAAATATGCTGTCTAGGTTTGTCATAGCTTTTCTTCCAAGGTAATTCTACCTTATGGTGGTTTAATTTGCATTTCTTTGATGACTTAATGATGTTGAACACCTTTTCATATGTTTATTTTTCATATTGTTTTTTCATTTTTTCTCTTTAGTGAGACATCTATGTAAGTCTTTTGCAGGCTTTTGAGTTGTCCCCCCCCCCCAGTTTGCAGGAATTATCTATATATTCTAGATATAAATCCTTATGTATTTAACTTATGTATCTTATTAACTTGCCACTATTCATTATTTTTTAATAAACCTTTTATTTTAGAAGATTTAGAGCAGGAGAGGAGCTAACTCTTCTCTAAACTTTCGCTAGTCTGGCCCTGGGCTTTTGTTTTTGGAAGGGTTTTTTTTTTTTTTTTTTAAATCACAGTTTTGATTTCAGTGTTTGTGATTGGTCTGTTCATAGTTTTTGTTTCTTCCTGGTTCAGTCTTGGAAGGTTGTATTTTTCTAAGAATTTGTCCACTTCTTTCACGCTGTCCATTTTATTGGCATATAGTTGCTTGTAATACTCTCATATGATCTTCTGTATTTCTGCATTGTCTGTTGTAACTTCTCCTTTTTCATTTCTAATTTTATTGATTTGAGCCATCTCCCTTTTTTTCTTAATGTATCTGGCTAATGGTTTATTAATTTTGTTTATCTTCTCAAGGAACCAGCTTTTGGTTTTATTGACCTTTGCTATTGTTTCCTTCATTTCTTTTTCACTTATTTCTGCCCTGATCTTTATGATTTCTTTCCTTCTAGTAACTTTGGGGTTTTTTTCTTTGGTTCTTTTTCTAGTTGACTTAGGTGTAAGGTTAGGTTTTTTATTTGACCTCTTTCTTGTTTCTTGAGGTAGGCTTGTATAGGTATAAACTTCGCTCTTAACACTGCTTTTACTGAATCCCAGAGGTTTTGAGTTGTTGTCATAGAATGAGTCTGCGAGTGATCCTCCCTCTGCAATTTTTGGAAGAGTTTAAGCAGGATAGGTGTTAGCACTTCTCTAAACTTTTGGTAGAATTTGAACTTTTTATTTTAGAATAGCTTTGCAGAGTTACTGCAAAGATAGAACAGAGTTCACCCATACTGCACATCTAGTTTCCCCTATTATTAACATCAGCATTAATGAGCCACTACTGATACATTATTATTAACTGAAGTCCTTAGTTTATTCAGATGTTCTGTTTTTCCTAATGTCCTTTTTCTTTTTTAGAATCCTATCCAGGATGCTACATGGCATTTAACATTTATGTCTACTCAGACTCCTCTTGGTCACAATATTTATTATTAAAAAAATTTTTTTTTTCCTTTTTTGTCTGAGTCATGCGGTTTGTGGGATCTTAGTTCCCTGACTTGGGATTGAACATAGGCCCACAGCAGGGAAAGCACAGAATCCTAACCACTGGACCACTGGGGAACTCCCCCTAAACTTTTTATCATTATGCAATTATAGATTCACAGGAAGTTGCAAAAATAGTACAGAGGAGTCCTATGTATTCTTTACCCCATTTTCCCAATGCATCTTGGACATTAGCACAATATTAAAACCAGGAAGTTGACATTGGTACAATGTGTGTGTATAGTTCTATGCCATATTATCAAATGTGTTGATTCATGTAGCAGCCACTGCAATCAAGATTCAGAGCTATTCTGGGGACTTCCCTGGCAGTCCAGTGGTTAAGATTCTGGACTTCCACTGCAGGGGGCATGTGTTCAATTCCTGGTCCGGGAACTAAGATCCCACAGGCAGTGCAGCTAGAAAAAGAAAAAAAAAAAAAAAAGATATGGAGCTCTTCCATAATCACATCTCCCTTAGTGTTTTCCCTTTTAAAGTCACATAACTTCTTTTCTTTCTTGTCCACCACCATCTCTAACCCTTGATAACCACAAATTTGTTCTCTACTTATATAATTTCATCTTTCTGCCACTATTGATTTTTGAATTGACTTTAGTTTTTAGGGCAGTTGTAGAATAATAGAAAAAGTGAGTAGCAAGTGCAGAGAATTCCCACTTATCCCTTCACCTCTCCCCACTCAGCTTCTCCTGTCCTTAACATCTTGCATTAGTGGGTACATTTTGCTATAGCTGATGAGCTGATATTGATATATTATTATCATTTTTTACTACTTAATATTTTTAAAAACTTTTTTATTTTGTATTGGGGTACAGTGTGTGTGTGTTTGGGCTTCCCAGGTGGCTCAGTGGGTAAAGAACCTGCCTGCAGTGCAGTAGACAAAGGAGATATGGGTTCGATTCCTGGGTCAGGAAGATCCCCTGAAGGAAGTGACTGAGCCGGAGCACAGTCCGTGTTTAGTCACTCAGTTGTGTCTGACTCTGCGACCCTTTGGACTGTAGCCCACCAGGCTCCTTTGTACATGGAATTTTTCAGGCAAGAATACTCGAGTGAGTTGCTATTTCCTTCTCCAGGGAATCTTCCTAACCCAGGGATTGAACCCACATCTCCTATATCACCTGCACTGCAGCAGATTCTTTACCCACGGAGCCATCAGGGAAGCTCCTCTGAAATGGTGTATAGACGATTAATAATGCTGGGCTTCCCTGGTAGCTCAGTTGGTAAAAATTCCTCCTGCAACACAGGAGATCCAGACACAATTCCTGAGTCGGGAAGATCCCCTGGAGAAGGGATAGGCTCTTCACTTCAGTATTTCTGGGCTTCACTGGTGATAGTCGGTAAAGAATCTGTCTGCAGTGCAGGACACCTGGCTTTGATCCCTGGGTTGGGAAGATCCCCTGGAGGAGGGCATGGCAACCCACCCTAGTATTCTTGCCCAGAGAATCCCCATGACGAGAGGAGCCTGGTGGGCTGCAGTCCATGAGGTTGCAAAGAATTGGACATGATTGAGTGACGAAGTACACAGTGCTCTGTTAGTTTCAGGTGAACAGCGAGGGGACTCAGCCATACATATACATGTATCCACTGATATTGATCCATTATAATATTTACTGACATCTACAGTTTACATTAAGGTTCACTCTTTGTGTTGCATATTCCATGGGTTTTGACAAATGTATGGTGACATATGAGAGTTCATGGTGGCTCAGACCGTAAAGCGTCTGCCTGTGATGTGGGAGACAGGGGTTCAATCCCTGGGTCGGGAAGATCCCCTGGAGAAGGAAATGGCAACCCACTCCAGTACTCTTGCCTAGAAAATTCCATGGATGGAGGAGCCTGGTGGGCTATAGTCCATGGGGTCTCAAAGAGTCAGACACGACTGAGCGACTTCACTCACGCATAGTGACATGTATACACTATTACTGTATCAAATAGAATAGTTTCACTGGCAAAAAATCCCCTGTGCTCTACCTATTCATCTCTTTCTCCCTGAGCCTCTGGCAACCACTAATCTACTCACTTTTTTCATAGTTTTGCCTTTTCCAGAATGTCATATGGTTAGAATCATATAGTATGTAGTCTTTTCATATTGGCTTTTTCATTTCCTGATATACACTTATGCCTCCACTATATTTTTGTGGTTTGATAGCTTGATTCTCTTCAGTTCAGTTCAGTCACTCAGTCGTGTCTGACTCTTTGTGACCCCATGAATTGCAGCACTCCAGGCCTCCCTGTCCATCACCAACTCCCAGAGTTCACCCAAACCCATGTCCATTGAGTCAGGGATGCCATCCAACCATCTCATCCTCTGTCGTCCCATTTTCCTCCTGCCCTCAATCCCTCCCAGCATCAGAGTCTTTTCAATGAGTCAGCTCTTCGCATCAGGTGGCCAAAGTATTGAAGCTTCAACATCAGTACTTCCAATGAACACTTCCAATGAATCAGTCCTTCCAAAGAATCAGTCCTTCCAAGGACTGATCTCCTTTAGAATGGACTGGTTGGATCTCCTTGCAGTCGAAGGACTCTCAAGAGTCTTCTCCAACACCACAGTTCAAAAGCATCAGTTAAAAAAAAAAAAAGCATCAATTCTTTGGTGCTCAGCTTTCTTCACAGTCCAACTCACATCCATACATGACTAGTGGAAAAACCATAGCCTTGACTAGACGGACCTTTGTTGGCAAAGTAATGTCTCTGCTTTTGAATATACTATCTAGGTTGGTCACAACTTTCCTTCCAAGGAGTAAGCATCTTTTAATTTCATGGCTGCAGTCACCATCTGCTGTGATTTTGGAGCCCAGAAAAATAGTCAGCCACTGTTTCCACTGTTCCCATTTATTTCCCATGAAGTGATGGGACCAGATGACATGATCTTAGTTTCCTGAATGTTGAGCTTTAAGCCAACTTTTTCACTCTCCTCTTTCACTTTCATCAAGAGGCTCTTTAGTTATTCACTACTGCCATAAAGGTGGTATCATCTGCATATCTGAGGTTATTGATATTTCGCCCAGCAATCTTGATTCCAGCTTGTGCTTCTTCCAGCCCAGCGTTTCTCATGATGTACTCTGCATATAAGTTAAATAAGCAGGGTGACAATATACAGCCTTGACATACTCCTTTTCCTATTTGGAACCAGTCTGTCGTTCCATGTCCAGTTCTGACTGTCGCTTCCTGACCTGCATACAGGTTTCTCAAGAGGCAGGTCAGGTGGTCTGGTATTCCCATCTCATGAAGAATTTTCCACAGTTTATTGTGATCCACACAGTCAAAGGCTTTGGCATAGTCAATAAAGCAGAAATAGATGTTTTTCTGGAATTCTTGCTTTTTCCATGATCCAGCGGATGTTGGCATTTTGATATCTGGTTCCTCTGGTTTTTCTAAAACCAGCTTGAACATCTGGAAGTTCATGGTTCACATATTGCTAAAGCCTGGCTTGGAGAATTTTGAGCATTACTTTACTAGTGTGTGAGATGAGTACAATTGTGTGGTAGTTTGAGCATTCTTTGGCATTGCCTTTCTTTGGAATTGGAATGAAAACTGACCTTTTCCAGTCCTGTGGCCACTGCTGAGTTTTCCAAATGTGCTGGCATATTGAGTGCAGCACTTTCATAGCGTCATCTTCCAGCATTTGAAATAGCTCAACTGATATTCCATCACTTCCACTAGCTTTGCTCATAGTGATGCTTTCTAAGGCCCACTTGACTTCACATTCCAGGATGTCTGGCTCTAGGTGAGTGATCACACCATCGTGAATGGTCGTGAAGATCTTTTTCGTACAGTTCTTCTGTGTATTCTTGCCACCTCTTCTTAATATCTTCTGCTTCTGTTAGGTCCCTACCACTTCTGTCCTTTATTGAGCCCATCTTTGCATGAAATGTTCCCTTGGTATCTCTAATTTTCTTGAAGAGATCTCTAGTCTTTCCCATTCTTATTTTCCTCTATTTCTTTGCACTGATTGCTGAGGAAGGCTTTCTTATCTCTCCTTGCTATTCTTTGAAACTCTGCATTCAAATGGGTATATCTTTCCTTTTTTCCTTTACTTTTCGCTTCTCTTCTTGTCACAGCTATTTGTAAGACCTCCTCAGACAGCCATTTTGCTTTTTTGCATTTCTTTTTCTTGGGGATGGTCTTGATTCCTGTCTCCTGTACAATGTCATGAACCTCTGTCCATAGTTCATCAGGCACTCTATCAGATCTAGGCGCTTAAATCTATTTCTCACTTCCACTGTATAGTCATAAGGGATTTGATTTAGATCATACCTGAATGGTCTAGTGGTTTTCTCCACTTTCTTCAATTTAAGTCTGAATTTGGCAATAAGGAGTTCATGATCTGAGCCACAGTCAGCTCCCGGTCTTGTTTTTGCTGACTGTATAGAGCTTCTTCTCCATCTTTGGCTGCAAAGAATATAATCAATCTGATTTCTCTGTCGACCATCTGGTGATATCCATCTGTAGAGTCTTCTCTTGTGTTGTTGGAAAATATGTTTGCTATGACCAGTTCGTTCTCTTGGCAGAACTCTATTAGCCTTTGCCCTGCTTCATTCTGTACTCCAAGGCCAAATTTGCCTGTTACTCCAGGTGTTTCTTAACTTCCTACTTTTGCATTCCAGTCCCCTATAATGAAAAGGAGATCTTTTTTGGGTGTTAGTTCTAGAAGGTCTTGGAGGCCTTCATAGAACCGTTCAACTTCAGCTTCTTCAGTGTTACTGGTTGGGGCATAGACTTGGATTACTGTGATATTGAATGGTTTGCCTTTGAAATGAACAGAGATCAATCTGTCATTTTTGAGATTGCATCCAAGTACTGCATTTCAGACTCTTTTGTTGACTATGATGGCTACTCCATTTCTTCTAAGGGATTCCTGCCCACAGTAGTAGATATAATGGTTATCTGAGTTAAATTCACCAATTCCAGTACATCTTAGTTCATTGATTCCTAGAATGTTGATGTTCACTCTTCTCATCTCCTGTTTGACCACTTCCAATTTGCCTTGATTCATGGACCTAACATTCCAGGTTCCTATGCAATATTGGTCTTCACAGCATTGAACCCTGCTTCCATCACCAGTCCCATTCACAACTGGGTGTTGTTTTTGCTGTGGCTCCATCCCTTCATTCTTTCTGGAGTTATTTCTCCACTGATCTCCAGTAGCATATTGGGCACCTACTGACCCAGGGAGTCTTTCTGTGTCCTATCTTTTTGCCTTTTCATACTGTTCATGGGGTTCTCAAGGCAAGAATACTGAAGTGGTTTGCCATTCCCTTCTCCAGTGGACCACATTCTGTCAGGAATTCCACCATGACCCAGCCGTCTTGGGTGGCCCCACAGGGCATGGCTTAGTTTCATTGAGTTAGACAAGGCTGTGGTCAGTGTGATCAGATTGGCTAGTTGTCTGTGACTGTAGTTTCAGTCTGTCTGCCCTCTGACTCCCCTCTTTCAGTGCCTACCGTCTTACTTACTTTCTCTTACCTTGAATGTGGGGTCTCTCTTCACTGCTGTTCCAGCAAAGTGTAGTCGCTGCTCTTTTTGTTTATTTTCATTTGCTGAGCAATATCCCATTGTATGGATTTATTCTGGTTTCTTTATCCATTCACCTATTGAAAAACATCTTGGTTGCTTCCAAGTTTTGGCAATTCTGAATAAAACTTCAATAAACATTCATGTACAGATTTTCATTTGTATATAAGTTTTCACCTCATTTGTGTAAATACCAAAGAGTATGATTGCTGGATCATATAGTAAGTGTATGTTTAGTTTTGTTAAGAAACTGCCAAACTGTCTTTCAAAGTAGCTGTACTATTTTGCATTTCCACGCAGTGAATGTGAGTTTCTGTGGCTTCACATTCTTGTCAGAATTCGGTGTTGTCAGAGTTTCGGATCTTAGTCATGTACAACAATAGCTATACAGTAGCATCTTGTTGTTTTAACTTGCAATTCCCTAATGACATATGAGGGCTTCCCTGGTGGCTCAGCTGGTAAAGAATCTGTCTGCGATGCAGGAGACCTGGGTTTGATCCCTGGGTTGGGAAGATCCCCTGGAGGAGGGCATGGCAACCCACTCCAGTATTCTTGTCTGGGGAATCCCCACGGACAGAGGAGCCTTCCGGGCTACAGTCTGTGGTGTCTCAAAGAGTTGGACGTGACTGAGCGACTAAGCACAATGACATATGATGTTGAACATATTTTCATATACTTATCTGCCCTCTGTATATCTTCTTTATGAGGAGTCTGTTCAAAGTGTGTGTGTGTGTGCACACGAAGTCACTCAGTAGTGTCTAACTCTTTTCTACCGCATGGACTTGTAACCCACCAGGCTCCTCTGTCCATGGAATTTCCCGCAGGGCTCATACTAGCTGTTTAATATATGTGACCTTATAACAATCTAATGATAAAATTGCTGTTGTTCCTGTTTTATAGCAAAAAAATCCCCTTAGCTCCTCAGTCATGTCAAAACTAGGAAGTTGTAGGGTCAAGATTTAACCCAAGTTTGTCTCTTATGCTAATGTACCTTCTACTAAACTATAATGGTACTGAAGCTCTATGGCTAACTAGAATAATTTTTGCCAGCTGAAAGCTATGTGTTTCTGGATCAGCTCTTAATGAGACTGCCTTCCTAGAAAAGGAAGTCCACCAAACTACCAATCACAGACCTCCTTCCCAGGAAATGAGGTACTCTGACCTGAGGTCAGAGTCTTCTGGTTATTGGGACCAACACTACCTCACATATATTCTGACTGCTTTGTCCCTTTCAATCTGCTTGTTGGGCTAAATCTGCATATAAAAGGACTGTGGAAAGTATGTAGCAAATTTCACCCATGTTATGAGTGAACAGGTAAAAGGAAACTTTTCTATTGTGAATTAAAATAATAATCTTCATATACGATTTCTCTTTCGGTTCTAATGGTTATCCTGACTACTTTATGTTATAAAAATAAAGAGAGTACCTGTACCTATCCACAGTAGCTAAAAATGACAGTCTTCTGTTTTTGATCTCATTGGAGTAACAGTGAACACCTCCTGCTGTAAATAACTAGAAACTGGACAAAATATATGAAATAGCTGCTTTCAGACTTCAAACAAGGAGAAGAAGTGTGATCCTTGAAAGGAAGAATATAAATGAGGCAGGCTCTATAATTTCCCCAGTTTTCTGTCTGGAGGCACAGTCTGAACCATAGGGTAGAAAGGGTGTTACCATAAGGAGTAATGTGGTCTTACTGAGCCATAGAGACAGAATTTGAACTTTAGAGAGGTCAAGGTGATCGTGATAGCAGACTAGGGTTTCTGAAAGGAGAGGACTTTGCAGAAACAGAACCAAAGAAATCCACATGAAGTCCCCCTGAATCTTTGTTGAATATTACATAATTTGATGCCTTTGAAATATGGTGCTAGAGAAGACTCCTGAGAGTCCCTGGGACAGCATGGAGATCAAACCAGTCAATCTTAAGGGAAATCAACCCTGAATACTTGTTGGAAGGACTGATGCTGAAGCTGAAGCTCCAGTATTTTGGTCATCTGATGTGAACAGATGACTCATTGGAAAAGTCCCTGATGCTGGGAAAGACTGAGAGATGAGGACATCAGAGAGTAAGATGACTGGATGGCATCACTGATGCAATGGACATGAACTTGGGCAAACTTTAGGAGATGGTGAGGGACAGAGAAGCCTGAGATGCTGCTGCAGTCTACTCCTATAAGCCAGACTGCAAAGACCTTGTTGATCACTTGGGACATTAATAGAACCCCAAAAGCCACACCTTAGTTTTACTGTAAAATAGCCCTATAATAAATGATGACTTAGACTTACCCTTAGAAACCTTGTAAACAAGGCTTGCAGGTGTCAAATTGAACCCCAAATAACTTATGCAGACCAGGACAAAGCATTCATTAAAGAAAGACTAAAAAATTCACTTAGTCAGCAACATAAATTTTACTATATTATCCAATAAAAAAATTACTAGATCCAGGGCTTTCCTGGTGGCTCCTGCCAATGCAGGAGACACAGGTTCAATCCCTGATCTGGGAAGATCCCACATGCTGTGGAGTGACTAAGCCCAAGCACCACAGCTACTGAGCCTGTGTTCTAGAGACACAACTACCGAGCCTACATACCGCAGCTGCTAAAGCCCGTGCACCCTACAGCCTGTGCTCTACAAGAAAAGCCACTGCGATGAGAAGCCTGTGCACCACAATTAGATAGTAGCCCCACTCGCCACAGCTAGAGAAAAATCCTGCACAGCAACAAAGACTTAGTACAGCCAAAAGTAACTAGATTAAAAAAAAATATTTACCAAACCTGGCAAGAAGTAGCAAAATGTGATACAAATTCCTAGTAACAGGAGTGAAAGAAGGGATGTCATTACATATACTGCCGATATTAAATGAATAACGTGAATATTATAAACCACTTATTCTAATAAATTAGACAACTTAGATGAGAGAGACAAATTCCTTGATAGACACATATTGTCAAAACTGACTTAAGAAAAGTAGAAAATCTGAATAGTCCTATATCCATTAAAACTTAAATTCATAATTCAAAATGTTTCCAAAAAGAAAACTCCAAGCGTCTGATGGTTTCACTGTTGAATTCTACCAACTATTTAAGGAAGAAATAATACCAGTCCTACATAAATTCTTTCAGAAAACAAAAGAGGAAGGAAATATTTTGTGAGGCTAGCATTATCCTGATACCAAAACCAGGTAAAACCATTTAGGAAAGAGGACAACTGAACAACAGCCCTCATTAAGATAGATGTACATATCTTCAAAAAAATTTAGCTAATTGAATACAGCAAAAATGGCAATACACTATGACCAAGTGTAGTTTATTCCTGGAAAGCAATATATGAAAATCAATTAGTATAACTCACCACATTAACAGAATAAAGAATAAAATCCATATGGTGATATTAACAGTTCAAGAAAAATATTTTACAGAATTCAACACCATGTTCATGTTAAAAGCTTTAAGGAAATTAGGAACAAATGGGAACTTTTAAAATCTCACAAAATGGGCTTCCTTGGTGGTATGGTGGATAAGAATCCACCTGCCAATGCAGGGGACATGAGTTTGATTTCTGGTCTGAGAAGATTCCACTACTTTGGAGCAACTAAGTCCATGCGCCCAACTACTGAGCCCAAGCTCTAGAGCCTTAGGGCTGAAACTGCTGAAGCCTGTGCTCCTAGAGCCCATGCTCTGCAACAAGAGAAGCCAGAACAATGAGAAGCCTGTGCACAGCAACGAAGAGCAGCCCCTGTTTGCAGCAACTATAGAAAGCCTGCAAGCAGCACTAAAGAGCCAGCATGACCCCCCCAGAAAAAAACCTCACAGAGAGAATCTGAAAAACAGTAAAAAAAGTTGAGAGGATTTTTACCTCCTAGGGCTATGGCCACCCACTCCAGTACTCTTGCCTGGAAAATCCCACGGATGGAGGAGCCTGGTAGGCTGCAGGCCATGTGGTCGAAAAGAGTTGGACACGACTGAGCGACTTCAGTTTTCCCTTTCATGCATTGGAGAAGGAAATAGCAATCCACTCCAGTGTTCTTGCCTGGAGAATCCCAGGGACGAGGGAGCCTGGTGGGCTGCCATCTATGGGGTCGCACAGAGTCAGACACGACTAAAGCGACTTAGCAGCAGCAGCAGCGGCAGAGCTAAAGAATAAGGGGTGGGGGGGGGATGTATCTGGAAATGCAAATAACCTAGAATAATCTAAACATTTTGAAAAAGAGTAAAAAAACAGTGGGAGGACTTATACTACCTGACTTGAAGACTTACTAGTAACCTATAGTCCATGGGGTCGCAAAGTCTTACACGACTGAAGGGATTGAGCATGCACACAGTAACCTATGGTATCAAGACACTGTGATATTGGCATTCCCTGGAGGAGGGCATGGCAACCCACTCCAGTATTCTTGCCTGGAGAATCCCATGGACAGAGGAGCCTTGCTGGCTACAGCCCAGGGGGTTGAAGAGTCTGACATGACTGAAACGACTTAGCACACACACATGTGATATTGGCATAGGAACAGATAAACAGATCAGTGGAACAAAATAGACAGTTCAGACATAAAGTGAAAGTGAAAGGTACTCAGTTCAGTTCAGTTGCTCAGTCGTGTCCGACTCTTTGCGACCCCATGAATCGCAGCACGCCAGGCCTCCCGTCCATCACCAACTCCTGGAGTTCACCCAAACCCATGTCCATATCGTTGGTGATGCCATCCAGCCATCTCATTCTCTGTCATCCCCTTCTCCTCCTGCCCCCAATCCCTCCCAGCATCAGAGTCTTTTCCAATGAGTCAACTCTTCTCATGAGGTGGCCAGAGTATTGGAGTTTCAGCTTTAGCATCACTCCTTCCAAAGAACACCCAGGACTGATCTCCTTTAGAATGGACTGGTTGGATCTCCTTGCAGTCCAAGGGACTCTCAAGAATCTTCTCCAACACCACAGTTCAAAAGCATCAATTCTTTGGTGCTCAGCTTTCTTCCCAGTCCAACTCTCACATCCATACATGACCACTGGAAAAACCATAGCCTTGACTAGACGGACCTTTGTTGGCAAAATAATGTCTCTGCTTTTGAATATGCTATCTAGGTTGGTCATAACTTTCCTTCCAAGGAGTAAGTGTCTTTTAATTTCATGGCTGCAATCACTATCTGCAGTAATTTTGGAGCCCCCCCCAAATAAAGTCTGTCACTGTTTCCACTGTTTCCCCATCTATTTCCCATGAAGTGATGGAACCAGATGACATGATCTTTGTTTTCTGAATGTTGAGCTTTAAGCCAACTTTTTCACTCTCCTCTTTCACTTTCATCAAGAGGCTCTTTAGTTATTCACTACTGCCATAAGGTTGGTATCATCTGCATGCTGAGGTTATTGATATTTCACCAGGCAATCTTGATTCCAGCTTGTGCTTCTTCCAGCCCAGCGTTTCTCATGATGTACTCTGCATATAAGTTAAATAAGCAGGGTGACAATATACAGCCTTGATGTACTCTTTTTCCTATTTGGAACCAGTCTGCTGTTCCATGTCCAGTTCTAACTGTTGCTTCCTGACCTGCATACAGGTTTCTCAAGAGGCAGGTTCAGGTGGTCTGGTATTCCCATCTCGTGAAGAATTTTTCACAGTTTGTTGTGATCCACACAGTCAAAGGCTTTTGCATAGTCAGTAAAGCAGAAATAGATGTTTTTCTGGAACTCTCTTGCTTTGTCCATGATCCAGCGGATGTTGGCAATTTGATATCTGGTTCCTCTGCCTTTTCTAAAACCAGCTTGAACAGCTGGAAGTTCACGGTTCACTTATTGCTGAAGTCTGGCTTGGAGAATTTTGAGCATTACTTTACTAGCATGTGAGATGAGTACAATTGTGCGGTAGTTTGAGCATTCTTTTGCATTGCCTTTCTTTGGAATTGGAATGAAAACTGACCTTTTCCAGTCCTGTGGCCACTGCTGAGTTTTCCAAATGTGCTGGCATATTGAATGCAGCACTTTCACAGCATCATCTTTTAGGATTTGAAATAGCTCCACTGGAATTCCATCACCTCCACTAGCTTTGTTTGTAGTGATGCTTTCTAAGGCCCACTTGACTTCACATTCCAGGATGTCTGGCTCTAGATGAGTGATCACACCATTGTGATTATCTGGGTCGTGAAGATCTTTTTCGTACAGTTCTTCTGTGTATTCTTGCCACCTCTTCTTAATATCTTCTGCTTCTGTTAAAGGTGCTCAGTTGTGTCCAATTCTTTGTGACCCCATGGACTGTATAGTCTATGGAATTCTCCAGGTCAGAATACTGGAGTGGGTAGCCTTTCCCTTCTCCAGGGGATCTTCCCAATCCAGGGATGAAATCCAGGTCTCCCGCATTGCAGGAGGATTCTTTATCAGCTGAGCCACAAACGAAGCCCAAGAATACTGGAATGGGTAGCCTATCTCTTCTCCAGTGGATATTCTCGACCCAGGAATCAAACCAGGGTCTCCTTCATTGCAGGCATATTCTTTACCAACTGAGCTATCACAGAAGCCCTCAGGCATAAATATACACACATATATTTGGTGAACTGATTTTCAACAAAGTGGCCAAGTGAGTCAGTGATCAAAGAGTAAGCTTTTTAACAAATTGTGCTATAGCAGGAGGAGAAGGGGACGACCGAGGATGAGATGGCTGGATGGCATCACGGACTCGATGGACGTGAGTCTGAGTGAACTCCGGGAGATGGTGATGAACAGGGAGGCCTGGCGTGCTGCGGTTCATGGGGTCGCAAAGAGTTGGACACGACTGAGCGGCTGAACTGACTGACTGACTGAACTGGCTATCCATATGCCCCCTCACACCATAGACACAAAAATTTATTCAACCTGAATCATAAATGAAAACATGAATGCTAAAACTATAAAAATTCTAGGAGAAAATATAAGAGAAAATCTTTACATTCTTGAAGTAAGAAAGATTTCTTATATAGAACGCAAAAGGCACAATTATAAAAGAAACAGATACATTGGACTCTATCAAAATAAAAAGCTACTTTTTGAAAGACCTATTAAGAAAATGAAAAGATGCAAACTGAAAGAGTCACAAAACAGAAATCTGACAAAAATAATTGTATCCAGAGTATTTTACAACTCAATAGCAGTAAGGCAACAACCCAGTTTTAAAAACAAGCAAAACAGGGTATTCCCTGGCAGCCCAGTGGATAAGACCATGGCCCAGGTTCAATTTCTGGTGGAGGAACTAAGATTCCAAAAGCCACATGGTATGACAAAAAAATAAATAAATAAATAAGACAGGCAAAAAAGATACTTTTATAGATATACAGATACTACAAATAGATATTCTGGCACATGAAAAGATGCTCAACATTAGTAAGCCATCAGAGAAAAGCATCGTGTACATTATTACACATCTACTATAGTAGATACACTTAAAAGACTGAGAATTCAAACTGTTGATGAAGATGTCCATAATTGCTGGTGGGAATGTAAAATTATACAACCAATTTCAGAAATGACTAGGCAGTTTCTTGTAAAGTTACATATACACTTTCCATGCAAACCAGTCTTTCCATTCTTAGCTATTTACAGAGAAATGAAAACATATGTTCACACAAAGATTCATACACAAATGTACATATTATCTTTATTACGATAGTGAAAAACTGGAAATGACCCAAAGAGCCATTAACAGATGAAAGGATGATTGTTGTATATCTAGTCAATGGATAGCCGTTTAGCAACGAGGAAGACCTATATATTCAACATCATAGAAATAATCTCAGAAACACTACAGTGAGTGGGGAAAAAAAGCCAGACATAAAAAGTGCTTACTGAATGCTTCCATTTTTATGAAACTGCTGCTAAGTCGCTTCAGTCATGTCCGACTCTATGCGACCCCATACATGGCAGTCCACCAGGGTCCACCTTCCCTGGGATTCTCCAGGCAAGAACACTGGAGTGGGTTGCCATTTCCTTCTCCATTTTATGAAACTAGGAATGACAAATCTAACTGATAGTAATAGAAAGCACATTAGAGGGTTTATGTGTCGTGGGGCTGAGCATGTCAAGGTTGACTAGGAAGGGCTAATGGACAGAATCTATATGTTGATTATGGTGGTGTGACATGGTGTATGATTTGGTGAAAACTCATTGACTTTTTGTAAATTATACCTTGATGAAGTTGAGCATCAGAAAATTGTTATATGGTTTAGGACTTAAACTTCGATTTTGTGTAGGTTAGTGTGTTTCTAAAAGCTTGGCCTCTCTGTACAAATACCAGGGCTGAATCAAATCTTGGAGACAGGGTTTTGGATGAAATAGAAAAGGATAGCTTTATTCCATTGCCAAGCAAAGGGAGACACATCAGGCTTCTGCCTCAAAAAGCTATGTATCTCAACCCCAAAGAACTCAATGAGGGTTTTTATAACAGAAAATGAAAGATGGGGTCTCTGACAAGATTAGGGTGTGTGCAGGGTCTTCAGGGGTAGGGTCTCGTAATCTTGATGAACTTATCTGGTCCCTTTCATCTTGCCTCAGACAATTTTTGGCTGCTCCTTCCTTGATTAGCGATTGTTCTAATCTGCCCTTTGGAACTCAAGGTCATAATAGCTGAGGTCTTGCCTACAAGAAGTGGAGGGCAGGAAGGTCTGTAAGCCTGGAAGCCTCACAGGGCCCTGCTTGGTTTCAAATGTACTTAAAAGAAATGCAGTAATAAAATTGACAAGGGACCTCCCTAGTGGTCCAGCAGTTTAGAATCTGCCTACCAATGCCAGAGACACGGGTTTTATCCCTGGTAGGGAACTAAGATCCCACATGCTGAAAGGTGACTAAGTCTGAAAGCTGCAACTACTGAGCCTTGTGCATTCCAGAGCCTGCACGCCACAACAAAGACCCAGCACAGCCAAAAAGAAAAATTAAAAATAAAAATAAAATTTACAAGATTGTCTTTTACCTTTCTTTGCATATACTAAGCTTTATAAAGACATATATGTACCAAAAGGCCCTTTCTTCACTTTCCTTCAGTTTCTTTCCTTGCCCTCTCCTCAGTCCTTTCCTTAATACCAATAACAATTTATGTTTGTAATGAGCATTCTAATTACAAAGCACTTTCCAACCTCATTTCATTCTCAGAATAACTTTGAGAGTCTGGGATAGAATTCTTTTCTCCATTTTATAAATGATGAAACCAAAAATTTAGGGCCAATGAGGTAAAAAACATTTTACCAAAGGCAGCACAGTTTGTATGTGCCTCACAACATAATCAATAGCTTTTTTCTTAGCTTCCGTGCCTTTTCTTTTTAACCCCTCTACACTTTAAATTGTTTAGAGTAAAAATCTTCCCAAGGTGTGAAAATAAATCCCACTTAGTGACAAATATATATGATGTCTTTTAAAACAAACACTCATTTATTTGACTGCATCAGTTCTTAGTTGCGGCACATTGGATTTTCGATCTTCTTTGCATAAGTAGTATCTAGTTCTCTGATCTCGAATCAAACCCTGACCAGGGATCAACCCCTCTTAGCCACTGGACCACCAGGGAAGTCCCATAGGATGTCTTGACAAAATCCAGTCACCTCAGACAGATCAGTCTGGGCCTTAAGATGCCCTTAGGTGCTAGGTACTTGTGATCAAGGGACTTGTCATTGGTGTTCACCCACAAGAGACTCTAATGGAGGGCTGAAAAGGGAAGATTAACTCTTTCCATTTCCTTATAGCTATTATGGTCAGCCCCTCAACAGCCCCCCTCCTCCCATTTTTTCCTTTCTCTAAGCTGCAGTCAGACAGGTTTTTTCTGTTTGAGTAACAGGACCCTTGTTTATAAGATCAATTGACCAAATCACCCCTGGATTGTTCCTTTATCTCTTCCTGATTTTTGTTGAATCCCATTCTACTTCAAAACTATTGATAGCTCTGAGCTCTAGAACCCCTGTGCTTTGTACTTCTCTAAATTCCTCAGACTAAACTTCCCTCCTGACGGCAGGAGGAAAAAGGGGGTAACAGAGAATGAGATGGTTTGATGGCATCACCGACTCAATGGACAGGAGTTAGAGCAAACTCCGGGAGATAATGAGGTACACGGAAACCTGGCAGAGGAATTGCAAAGAGTCAGACAGGACTTAGCGACTGAACAACAGCAACAACAGAATGTATAAATCAATGCTGGAATCTAAAATAGCTACGCAGGGACTTCCCTGATGCTCCAGTGGTTAAGAATCTGCCTGCCAATGCAGGGGAACATGGGTTTGATCCCTGGTCTGGGAAGATTCCACATGCCTTGGGGCAACTAAGCTCTGTGCATCACAACTACTGAGCCTGAGCTCTAGAGTCTGCCAACAACTAGAGACAGTCCCCACTTATCCAAATTAGAGAAAACCCTTGCACAGCGATTTAGATCCAGCTCGGGCAAAAATAAATTAATTAATTAAAAATAAAATAGCTATGTAGTAGTGCAAAGATCGGAGAAGGCAATGGCACCCCACTCCAGTACTCTTGCCTGGAAAATCCCAGGGACGGAGGAGCCTGGTAGGCTTCAGTCCATGGGGTCGCTGAGTCGGACACGACTGAGCGGCTTCACTTTCACTTTTCACTTTCATGCATTAGAGAAGGAAATGGCAACCCACTCCAGTGTTCTTGCCTGGAGAATCCCAGGGATGGGGGGCCTGGTGGGCAGCTGTCTATGGGGTCGCACAGAGTCGGACACAACTGATGTAACTTAGCAGCAGTGCAAAGATGATTGGCTTTGAAATCATAAAGATTGAGGTTTCAATTCTGGCTCAGCCCTGACAACTACAAGTATTTGTTGAACTCTTAGTAGACATTCAAGCTCTGTGATAGATGAAGATGCAAAAGTGAATTAAAACATAATCATCTTTTTCAAGGCCCTTACATTTGAAGGATGGAACAGGGAGACGAAAACCCTAAACAGATTGTATCTGTACAATAATAGATCTAACTAAAGGTTATATTATGAAAATCTTATGATCTTTCACAATCTAAGCCTTGGAATCTTCATTTGTAAATCAGGAATAATTATACTTCACTTCCAGGCATAATGGCTGGCACATAAGAGATTAATATTGCAAAACCTGTTATTCCAGGGAAAGCCTTTTGTGTCCTTGATTCTCCTTTCTGTAAAGAAAAAACAAGTAATCTTTTTACAAACTGCATTTGAAGGCTTTAACGTAAGATTCATTTAAAGTAAATACACTTACATAACTTTATTACAACAATAAGAGGTGTGAAAGGGAATTACTCAAAATCTCACCATGCTAGAAAATCACTTACTTTCCCTTGCTAGTCTTATTTCCCAGTTTTTGTCTGTTACAAAGCTGTATCTATTTTTAAATGTTTTAGTGTTGTTACAAGGTATACGATACTTGTAATTTTTGGTGGCTGTTAAAAATTTAATTGACTGGATTCCTGTTATTTGCTTAATCATTCCTCTATGGTTCCACATTTCTGAGAGGCAACGATTCATTGGAGAGAATGAAAACTTTGAAAACAGAAACATCCTAGGTTTGAAGTCCCTAAGCCAACCTCTTGTGAAGTGATCCTGGGTAAGTTATCTAACCTTTCTGAAACTGACTGTTTAAAGAAGATGGATTTTAATAAAAATCACGCTTTTATTCTCTATTTAGAGGTGATCCGTATAGTCTGTGCCAAAATTTGGATACTCGAAATAACTCATAATTTTAATTATCAGTACATAATGTGATAAACACCTTTAACACATAAAGCTCATTTAACCCTTTGTGTTAGTTGCGTCCTTAAGATCAAGTTTCAAATGGGATTACTTGGGTCAAAGATTATAAACATTTTTACGGTATTTAGAAACATCTCAAATTGCTTTTCAAAAGACTTCCTTCAGTTACACAACTACTAGCAACACGCATTGCATCAGGCTTACTTTATGGTTACCAAAGGTATATTATTGTGTGACATCTTTGTAACTGATTGTTTTAATTTTGTTTCTTAGAAGTTGTAACATTTTTTTTCTTTTTCAATAGCAAGTACTGTCTGTAGGAGCGACAGCTCAGGGCCACGTGGGCTGCGGATCGCACAAGTGGACTACATCTCCCAAGGTGCTCCATCGGCGCGCCGACAGGAAGTGGCCGGAGCATCTCCCGCCTCCACGCCGAGGAGAAGAGGTTCTATCCGGGGCCTTGGCGCTTCTCTTTCCTTTCGCGCCGGTTGCCGCTGCGGAGCGCGGCGGGTCCATGTGCGCAGTGAGCGGCGCTATTTCTGGCCCAGTAGCACCCGAGCCCCGGGTTTGACCGCGTCCCCGCTGCGATGGACCCCAACACCATTATCGAGGCCCTGCGGGGCACCATGGACCCAGCCCTGCGTGAGGCCGCGGAGCGTCAGCTCAATGAAGTAAGGACGCCGGGGTGGCGGTGGTGGTGGCGGTGGTGGTGGCGGTGGCGGCGGCGGCGGCGGCAGCGGGCGGGCGGACTGTGGCAGGCCAAGCCCTCCCGGCCTGGCCAGAGGCGCGGACGGCGTGGCTGAGGGCCCCAACTGTAGGGGTGGGGCGGGGACCTGACGATGAGTGCCACGCCGGGGCCCTTTGGCTGCTGCGGTAGTGGTGGCGCCGGCCACGGTTTGCGTCGGATCCTGAGTTGGGCCTCTGGCTGCGGTGGGGGCATGAGGGGCCGGCTGGGGCGAGGCGGGCGTGACGGGCTGGACACATGGCTGGCTCGGGTGGCCGGCCGCCCTCTGGCTCATTCCCAGCTTGTTCTCGCGCCCAGGAGGGGGCGAAAGTCACCGGGAGGTTTTCAGACGTTTCCGGGAGGAGTCTTGCTGGCGCCGGATTTGGAGGGGCTCCTGGGAATGCCGAGCTGGTCCACTGGAGGCTGCGCCTGTCAGCTTGCCCCTTTCCTGGGCTGATGGGTGACCTGCACAACTTTCTCTTCCCCGGCTGAGTTGCTAGGGACAGCTTTCAGAGGCGAGCCCCCACTTCTTAGGCAGGGTGAGGGTAGTGCAGGACACCCACAGGAGTCTGATTCACTGCTCTTCTCCTCTATTATTGCCTCGCAGGGGAAGGCAGGGCTATTTAGTGGAAAGTGTCAGGTGAAGCGCAACATTCTAGGTAGAGCTACACCACTAATTTCTGAACTGACCTTGGGTGAGGCGCTTATTAACCTTTCGATGCTGAGTTTTTCCCATTCATAAAATTAGGCCAGAGGGTTTGCTGAGAGGTCAAGGGAGACGATGTAAAACAGTGCCTTGAAACGTGCCAAGGTCCATATCAACTCTCTGAGGATTGGTTTATTTTTCTCCCCATATTTTTGGATGAGACCACTCTTTGGAAAGCAGCCTTATTATGTGGGCATTTAATTGTACTCTTTTCCGTTTCATTCTTTGTTTCTAAGTTTCTGCAACTTCTCTTGGAGTATTTTAAAGACTTTCAAAAGGATCCCTGTCACTTCCTGTGTCTCCCTATGAATTTGTCCAGTTTTAGTGAGGTTCATGTCTTTTTATTTTTAAGGTAGCGAGAATTCCTCTTTAAAATAGAATTTCAGTTAGTTTATGCTCCTCTTAGCTGGTAGGTAAATACTTCTAAAACTTTATATTGACTAATAACGAATTGAACATCTTCAGTGTACCATGCTGTTTAGAGATCCCTGGCCTCAGTGAACTTAAATTTTAAAAAGCTCATCCACAGAATTTAGACAAGTGTAAAGTTATTTCAAAATAAAAAGTTAAAAATCTATTTTATATGGAAGACCATTAGATCTTGCCTAAAATGATGCTCAAATTCTTAGGCTGAAAGTCACCTTGGGAGGAGGACAGATTCCTTTTGGATATAAAATAGTGAGTTGAAAGAAATTCACTCTTTAAACCATTACTAAACTACAGAGAGAGTTATGAATCACTTTTTGATTTTGTGATAGACACATGTTAAGATGAACATTATTTTGTTTATGATATGCTGGACACACTACAAGTTCAGTCATAGTGATTTCTACCACGACTTTGCCCTAAATCACATTATTTTGAGTAAATATACTTGTGTGTAATTATTAATTTAAGAAGTTATTATTTGAAAGAATTGGTTCCTTTGTAGGAAAATTGAGTAAGTAATACTTCTGCAAATTTGCAATTTATTTATTCCTCAAGCATCTCAGTTCAGGTGTATGTACTAACTAACATCTTGTAATAGAGACTTGGGGTAAGTATTAAACAGGCTAGTTTTTAGAAGATAAACAAAGTAATATTCAAAACATTTATTATTCAACAGTTAAGCTGCTATTAGGGTTTTGAAATTTTCTGAAGTATGAACACTACTTATCTTTTCTTTAAAAAAACATTGATATCTGGGCTGTATTTTTGTAATTGTTAGCTACTTAAATTTTGCACTTTTCTTTCAGTTATTACACCTAGATTTTTAAATAATTTTCCTAAGGTAACTTTTCTGTTAATTAGCATATTCTAATTTCCAGTCTTGCTTGTATTTGAATTCTTTTTGCTTTGACTTTCTTGTGGCAGAACCTAGGTTTAGGAAGAAATAAATCCAAGATAAGTCCTGGAGAAGCTTGACTGTAGTAAGAACGAGGAAGTAGCATCTTATTTCTGGCAAGCTTTTCTTGCTTTGGATAAAATAGGGTAAACCAATTATTCCATCATGATGATGGCTTTTTCAACTGAAGCTACATATTGGTTCATTTAGTTAGAAGAAAAAGATCCTTGCCATTGAATGACTCTCTTAAGCTAAGTGAAGTAATCACTAACCTAAAAAATTTTTAATATTATCAAAGTAGATAGTTTAAAAACCAAACAAAAGTGTCCCTGTCTCAGATTGCACTTGACTGTTCCCTTTGCTTGGAACCCCTTTTATTCATTTGCCTCCCAAACTTGTTCTTTCACTTCCCTCTATCACTGTTCCGCTGTGTCTGTATCCCTAATGAGTGACTTGACTGCCATGCTCCCTGTCTCCCTTCACTTGTTTATTTTTCTGTGTGTCACTGATTTATCATATGTGTTGTATTTACTGTTTCCCCAGTATAATTTTTGAGTTTCATGAGGTCAGGAATTCTTATGTCTTGTTACTGTTATTCTTTGGTTGTTAATGGTAGGCTTTACTGACTTCCTGTTATAGTAGATAACAGTATAGGCTTTAGGTTTCTTGTATGACCTCCGCTTCAGGAATTTTAAGGGTATTTATATGTTTTTTATATTACGTATAAAGTTCCAGTAGATTGTTAAAGACCACTGTACAGACACTGTTTTTGACAGATATTTTCAAGATAAATCTGATTTAGTATTCCTCACTTAACTCTGTAGTATGTTATGCATGTTGATCTTTTTTTTGAACTGACGTTATAATTTGGAATCCACTGCCATGTCTCAGTTTGAAATATGTTCATGTAACCAGCTTTGCCTCAAAGACTGGAGAGAACCATTTTTATTTTTATTTTTTTTAACTACTGAAGATTTCTCCACTAGCTGGAGGGTATTAATTTAACCTCTTTTTAAGCCTCATTTTCCTTATGTTATCATGGTATGTCATTGTGTGGGTTGAGCAAAATGATGAATGTAAAAATTTTAGAACTACTAAGTTCTCTCGAGAGTGTTTGAATTCCTGTTTAAGTGCCAATTGATTAACCAATCCAACATGCAATACATTTCATTTCCTACCTAAGTTAGTAGTTGTTCATCTCAGTGGCAGATGATCAAAACTGATGGAGAGAGAACACATAACCTGTTATTTGGGCACTTAGCTCACTAGTACATAGCATTATTATATTGCAGCATGAAAACTGATACTCTTATAATCAGACTGCGTGGCACATTGTAGACTCTCAGTAAATATTTGTTGAATGCAAAGAGAAATAAAAACTTGAATAATGGAAATGTTAAGAATACTCATCCTTGAATTGTTAAAGTAGATTTGTGTTACAGGGATCTTTCAGTTCTCATTGAAATTCTATACTATATAGTCTAATATATCTAGAAGTGCAATTAAAAAAATTTGTTTAGGTTATCTAAAATGTGTGCATTTGGTATTCATTCAACATTGTTACTAATATTCTAGAGACTATTTGTTTTTGAATGCAAAGACTGTTCTTTTCCATTTGTACACACACAGACTTAGAAATACTTGTTTTTTCATTTTCATTTGCAAGATAAAATATGTCTGAAGGTTTCTGGCAGATTATTATAACAGAGGACAACATCTCTGCTCTCTTGCTTTAGCTGCCAGTGTTCCTCAGTGGAAACCTTTCTGTATGCAAATTTTTACTCATGCTGCTCACCCCTCTTGTTAAGCTCTATCACTTACAACTAAAAATTTTCCTAACCATGGTTTAGTCCCTAAGTTGTGTCAGACTCTTTTGACCCCATGGACTATATGTAGCCTGTTAGGTTTCTCTGTCTATGGGATTCTCCAGGCAAGAATACTGGAGTGGGTTGCCATTTCCTAACCATAAATCTCTTTTAAATCTCTTAAACCCACAGTTCCTAAGCTTAATGTGCTATAAAATAGTTATGTAGGCAGAAATGTTGCTTTTCACATGCTTTCTGTGAATAAAAAGTAAGAGGACATAGCTTTGGTAAGTTTCTTGATGTTTTGTGTTTATCTTTAAAATTCATGAACACATAAGTCACATCTGGTATCTTCACAGATGGTTACTATTACAACTCTAAGTGATATATTTATTTATAATTGGTTAATTTAATTTAATTTTATTAAAAGCTTATGAAATGTTTAAGGAAAATCTTAGGTCTGGAAAAGTGCAGAATGACAACATTTTGGCATGTCTAAAAATTCAACAAATATTTTTGAGACTATTGTGTATACTTTTGGAAGATGGAATAGTTTGTAGTCTGAGCAGGTAACATTCCTTAATTAGGAATGTCACGAAGTAGGTACTGTTGTGAATTTTGTAGAGGGAAAGTCCCTGGATTCTTGGACAGTTAGACAGGAAGTTATTCAGTGACATAGCATGTTAAAGATCTGAAAGAAAAATAACAGTATATTAGTAATACTTGTAAGAAAACAACTTTCTTTTTCAGAATTAGCAATGCATGCATATCTGTCAGTGGCACAGTAATGATGAGTTTGATTTAAAGTTTGGCTTTTCTTTTGTAAATTTTTTTTGTCACTGATAATTTGTAATTAAGTTTTTAGAAACTCCTTAATTGGAAAGCATTGCCACTATTTAATGAAAGGCAGGAAGACACAGTGAAGACCCACAACCTGGTCCTGATTTTACCACTACACTGACTTACCCTCACTATGCCTCATATTTCATATAGGTAATATAGATACAGTATTTGCCTTTGTCAACTTCTTTAGTAAAGCAGAGAGGGAAGAAATTCCTTGGCTCTTGAAATTATCTGGCTGTATTCATTTTATGTAGACTCTGATATCAGAGTGCCCTTAAGCCCCTCTCTTCCTTGTAAATGATGTAAAGTACAGTAACTGAAGGTTTGTTTGGTTACATTCCAAAATGGCAAGAAATAATAAAAAATTACCTATTAAAGAGTAAGCTTTAAAAGAGATTGGCATTGGGTGATTACATTGGAAAATGTGGATCTAGAAGGGAAATTGATATTGAAGAAAGCATGACTAAAAAGTTTTGTCTGATTTGAGGAGCTGTAAACCCCAAGGAGAAAATGTCTAGGAGGCAGTTGGGAATGTAGAACTGAAGTTTAGGATAGAAGGCAGTAATAGAAAAGTGATTTTTCTTCTCCAAGTGAATTGAGAGGAAGGGAGTGTGATCCGGAGGTGTGGGGTGGACTGGAGCGCAGCACACACCTGGGCCATGCTCATTTTTGGGGGACTCTGAGAAACATGGAAAAGGAGATGGGAGAATTGTGCAAAAAAGTAGGAGCAAGGCAAGAAAAGGAATTTCAAGTAAGAAGATTGGTTTCCTTTTTCCTTAAATTTCAAAAATTTTCTGCCAGTGAGCATGAATTCCTTTTGCTTAAAAAGCTATTAGAAAAAAGGGTTGTTGACATTTCTAAATGAGAGAAATTAAAGGAAAATGAAGACTTTGCTGGGAGAGTCTTTTATTTTAAAGTATTGATAACCTTGGAGAAAACAATATCTGATTACAGGATTAGTGAGTGAAATGCTTGTTCAGTTCAGTTGCTCAGTTGTGTCTCTTTGCAACTCCATGGACTGCAGCATTTCAGGCTTCCCTGTCTATCACCAACTCCTGGAGCTTGCTCAAACTCATGTCCGTTGAGTCGGTGAAGCCATCCAACCATCTTATCCTCTGTCGTCCCCTTCTCCTGCCCTCAAATCTTTCCCAGCATCAGAATCTTTTCCAGTGAGTCAGTTTTTCACATCAGGTGACCAAAGCATTGGAGCTTCAGCTTCACTAGGAATAAGTTTGTAGGTTAGAAGGGTAGTAGGGTCAGGGGAAATGTGTTTATGTGATATATATGTCTTTTTTTTCCTTTTGTAGGCAGACATATTTGGGGGAGTAAGGGAGCTGCCTGTGGAGTAGAAGATTTCAGGCTTTTATAATGATAGTTTTCTATCTGTAATGTTTTATAGTCCTCTATCCTAGAATTACATCCATATACTGCTTCGTAATCTTATCTTCCTACAGGATAGATCTGATCATGTAAAAACTTTCAAAAATAAGTTCACACTTAATAGATCTTGATGTGATCACAATTTACCTATTCATTTTTGTCTTTCACTGTTCTCTTTCATTCTCCTAGTAATCTCTTTAACATAACCTGTACTTTTCCTTTTAAAAATCTTGTCTTCTCATTTCTGTGGGTTTAACTGCTTTAGGGTCTAAGTAAAAAACTTACCTGTCAGTCTAATAAGAATTAATCTCCCACCCTACCTTGAAGTGGTTATCTTTTATCTCTATAGTATATGGCATGTTGTAAAGTACTGGTAAGTGGAGTGGAGTTAAAGGAGATGGAGTTGAAGAATTTTGTTGAGGTGAGTTAAGGGTGAATGTTGGTTATCTGTATTGATGACAGATAATGAGAACGTAAGAAGTTGTCTAGAAAGATAGTTCTGTATTATGGTGAGCAACTTTTAAACCTGAGTGTTAGCAGTTTTAGCTGTATGATATATAATGACGCATTTGTTGCTTCACTTCTGGTTCTCTGACTGCTAGATGCCAGGAGCTTGAGGCGGGCTCCTAATTAGTGTCAGCATCCAGAAGTTACATTTATACTTAGACTCACATAAAAGATTTACTGTAGCATCTTCTGAAGCCTAATCAGTGTTTGCCAGACTGTGTGATTAAAGTTGATGCTAGTGATATTTTTACTTTATTTTTTATACTATAGAATATAAAGATGTTTAAATTTTATATGATAATTAATATACTGATAGTTAACATGTGATAGAAATTCTTCTAAATATGTGATAGTTTGCTATCTTCAAGAATCCAGAAAGTTGTTAGAAATTACCCAACGCTTGAGTTTTTTCCTAACTTGTACAGTTAGTGTATACCTTTACTTGTTTGTTTTATAACTAACTGTACAGATCTGTGCATTTTCCCCCATTTTTAAACTTAATTGAGGTCTAATTTATATACTGTAAAATTTACCTGTTTTAAGTGAAAATCAGTGATTTTTAGTAGATTTGAGTTGTATGGCTATTAGAACAGTCTAGTTTTGGAACCTTGTGGACACGACTGAAGCGACTTAGCAGCAGCAGCAGTAGCATTATCCCAGTAAGATGCCTCGACTCCAGCTTATAGTTAATCCCCATTCCACCCTCCAGTGATGATGAATCTACTTTTTGTCTCAGTTTTTTTTCTTGAGAACCTGATGTTTGATATTTGGTACTAATTTAATTGAGTCCATTTGTTACCTGCTTTGGGAGAAGATGACAAGGCTTCCTGCACTAGGGATTTCAGATGGATGGGACCAGCAGATGGATGTCCAAGGTTGAGATTGCTTGTGCTATTCCTGCTGATAGAAATACCCCTTCTTCCTTAACCTTAGTCTAGCTCAGTTGTCAGTTGCACTTTTTGGATTTATGCTGTTGTGTTTCTGAAAGCATTCAAAGTGACAAAATAATAGAGTAATAAATTAGTAAGTACTTATTTTCAATGTTTAGTTTCGCTGTTTTTTTAAAATAATAAATTTATTGAATTCAGTCACTGTAGTATCCAGTTCAGGGTTTTTTTAGTATATGCACAGTTATGGATCTGTTACCACAAACTTTAGAGCATTTTTATCACCCCAGTAAGAAACCCATACTATTAGCAGTCACTCCCTACTTCTTCCTACATACCGCCAGTCCTCAGCTACTTTCTGCTCGTAGATTTACCTATTCTGGACATTTGATACAAATGAAATCATACACTCTGTAGTCTTTGGTGACTGGCTTCTTTCACATAGTGTAATGTTTGTAAGCTTCGTAGGTATTGTACTATGTGTCAGTACTTCATTCTTTGTTGTTACTGAATAATGTTACATGAATGAATGGATACGCTTACATTTTGCTTACCCTTTGAAGGACATCTGAGTTGTTTCCACTTGGTTATGAATAATGCTGTGAATGTTCAAGTATAAGTAATCTTGTTGATTTTTTTTCTTTTGAGGGATAATTTATATATAATACAAAGCTCAAAAATATGTATAGCTCAATCAGCTTTTACCTAAGTACCATCCTCCAGATTAAGATAGATAGACAGATAGAGAAAACATTTTTGTTGGCCTCGAACTTTCCCTTGCGACTCTTCCTAATCAGTACCTTTCTTTAGGTTACTGTTACTCTGATTTCTGTTAATTGTAGTTTGGATTCACCTGTCCTTAAACTTCATGTTAATAGGATTACATAGTATGATATAGTCTGGCTTCTTTCTCAACATGTTTTTGAAATCAGTATTATTGATTTCATAGGTTGGTTGTTTTTTTTTTTAAGTTACTGTATTTCATGTATGAATTATATCACAGTTTGTTTATATAGTCAAATGTTAATAGACAGGTATTATTGTGAACATAAGCCCTTATTTCTCTTGAATATATATGGGGGAAATTGCTATGTTATAAGATAAGATAATGTCAGTTTTCCAATATGGTTGTACTATTTTATATATCTACCAGCACTGAATTCCATTTTTTTTTCTTATCTTGATCAGTGCTTTGGTATTGCATATATTGTTTTAGGGTAGCTTTGTCTTGTCCACTTCATGTGTGTGTGTGGCCATGCCATGTAGCTTGTGGGATCTCAGTTCCTCAACCAAGGATTGAACCTGGGCCACGGCAGTGAAAGCCTGGAATCCTAACCACTAAGCCACTAGGCCTCTCCTTGGGCTAATTATTTTGTAATTTGCTTGCACATTTTTGTTGATTTTTGTTTTGGAGTGGTTAACACTTCCTCAGATGTTGAGATATTTTCCTTTTGTTCCCCTCAACATTATTTATACCAAGGCAGGGCTGAAGACTATGAAGCTTTACTTTTGTCTACCGGATACCAAAACTATTTTGTGTCTTTCACCCTTTAAAGTGTTAGGCTTAGGTTTTCTCCACCAAGATGATAAAAATATTCACCTTGGTTTTCTTCAAGTACTCTTAAGGTGTTTTTTTTTTTTGTATTGTTTAAACCTTAAGAAATTAGAAATTGATAAACGTCCTTGGTTGTTATAACATGTAGTGCCTGTTGTGTTATAGGAAGATGCACTGAGTAGCTCATGCTCACTCCTAACTCGCATGTAGCTGTCTCTGTCCAACCAACAAAAACAGTGGCCGTTGTGTGGTGGTTTTTGTTGTTATAAAGTGACTCCTAAATGTAAACCAACAACCTCATTTGGAGTTCCAGTCATAGAAAGCAGTCTTTTTCTACTCAGAAAGATAAACTGCAGAATTGGGACCTCAGGAGAGCGTTATATATAAATGAAACTACGTGCTGTACTTTATGAATGATTTAACGTACTGAAAAGTAATTTGGCAAAGTCAATTTATGTCCTACTGACTTTAGAACATACTTTCTGAGAAAGATGAGGTGTGGTTTTTGTGTGTTTTGTTGTTGTTGTTGTCGTTTTTTGGCCACACTGCATAATTTGCAGGATTCTTAGTTCCCTGATCAGGGATTAATCTCTGGCCATGGCAGTGAAGGCCTGGAATCCTAACCATTAGACCACCAGGGAATTCCCTGTCATGTTTTGATGTTTGCTAAAATACTTTTTGTGTTATTTCCTTAAAGCTAACCTGTGAAGTAGATTCTGTTATACTGACTTTGTAATTAAGAGTTAGATTTGCTGCAGACTTGTATATACTACTATATATAAAAGAGATAATAAGAACCTGCTGGTATAGCACAGGGAACTCCATTCAGTACTCTGTAATGGCCTATATGGGAAAAGAATCTTTTAAAAAATGCCATAAATATTTGTTAAATAAAATTAATCTTCACAATAAAAAATTAATTTGCTGAATTAAACTTGTTCAGGAGTTAAAAACGTAGGACATGACATCACTTAGGTTTATAACCAGTACTGTCTTGAATTTTAGCAGTTCATTCATAGAGTTCACAATTTTATGCAGGAGATAAGATATATTGCTGTAATATTAATGACTTACGAAGTATCATAGTAGTGGTCTTTGTATGCTTACCAGTCTAAAAATACAAATTTGCTTTTTTGCTCCATACAACCTCTATGTGATCACAGCTGCCTCTAAGGCACCTTTTGTTAATTCATTCAGTTATTCTTTTAATAAATTTGTTGATTATCTTGAATGCCAAATATGAGGAATTGGATATAAAGATAGTAAAATCTTTACTCCTAATGTATCTTGAGTCTAATAGGAGAGGCAGACATAAAGCCAGTCTACAAATACGTAATAATTATTATGAAGTGGAAAAAAAAAACCTTAGAGCTTATGAGAGTAATTGGGAGCCCTGCTTAGCCCTAGTGTGATCAGTGAGGAAATGCTTCTCTAAGGAAATGTTTAAACTTGAGACCTAAAGAATAAAGGTGTGGACCAGTTAACTCTGGTGGAGCACTGGAGAGAAGAGTGATGTAGGCAGAAAGTCACAGCATGTACGAAGACTCTGAAGTGGGGTAATGTTTATTGTTGGAAAAACCTAAGGTGGGCCAATCAAGGGGATGAGGAAGTTTCTTTAAGTGAGGCTGAAGAAATAAGCAGAACAAGATAAGACAGGGCCTTTTAGGCCTTAGGAAATACAGTAGAAAATTGTTACAAGGTGTGTTTTAAGGGGGTTACTTTACAATTTCAAAGATTATTGAGTACTAAATAGAGAATGGTTGGGGAGGCAAATGGTTACATTAAGAGACATGATAGTCACTTGGACTAGGTTGGTGTTAGTGGATACAACCATTTTGGCTATGCAGTTGATAGAGTCTGATGTATTGAATTGGGATAAGAAGAGGAAAGTGGACTTCCCTGGTGGTCCAGTGGTTAAGAATCTGCCTGCCAATGCAAGAGACATGGGTTCAATCTCTGCTCTGAGAAGATTCCACATGCTGAGGGGTGAAAAAGCCTGTGGGCAGCAACTACTGTGCCAGAGCGCCCTAAAGTTTGTGCTCTGCAATGAGAGGAGCCACTGCAGTGAGAAGCCTGCATCACAAGCAAAAGCAGTCTCCGCTCTAGAGAAAGCGTGCGCAGCGACGGACTCAGCACAGTGAAAGATAAATAAACTAAAAAATTTTAATTTTAAAAGAAGAGGAACATATTAAAGATGACATTCAAATTTCAGATATGAATAACGGAGGATAGTGATGACAGGTTGGGAGGGGTGGTACAAGAAAGGAAGAGTCACAGCTTTTAGGGAAAAAAATGATTTCATCATAGTAAGTCTGAAAATCCTGTGTCATAATGGAGGTAGGGATGTTAAATAGGTCTGTTAGTGTGTCCTGGACTGGAAACTACATTTGATTTATAGATGGTAGTTAAAGATAGTTGCATGAAATCAGCTGGGAAGCAGAAAAGATGGCCTATGACCGAGTTCTTGAACCATGTAGACAGAATGAGAAACAACCAAAGGAGCCTGAAAAGGTACCAGGAAAAGTGATGTATGAACGATTTAGATGGAAGGGTGTTTCATGAAAGTGATAACGGTTAACTGTTCAGATCTATTTAGAGTACTGAAAAGGGTAAATTCCTCCCCTTTATCTATTTAACTGCTCCTGTCCAGGTCTTAAATTTAACTACTACTTCTGGGTTAGGAGATTCTACTTTTGATTCTTCCATAGTGTTTTCTATTTCTTCCATTATATTGACACTTTATTACAGTTACCTGTTTGGCTCTCTTGTTTTCCTTCATTGTTCATTTCCCATGAGGTCATGGAGACTTACTGTCTTGTTCAACCTTGTGTTTTCAGGTCCTAGCATAGTGTTTTGCACCAAGAACAACTAAGTAAATAATTTTTGGAGTGACTGAATGAGCAGAGTATCCCTTTGGGTCTTATGTGGAAGACATTTTTTTATACCTGAAGGGAAATTCTTCTGTTTCTAAGAATGTATTTCTGGAATTATAAGGAGGAAACGAAAAATCACGAGTGTCCATGTGAACATGTGCAGAAAAATACTAAAACTTGGGCTGGAAGGACATAGGAGGTGTTTATATTGTGGAAGAGGGAATGAGAATACATATAAGAAGAGATTTCAGTTCTTTTTTATTAAATCAAAAGCAAATATGACAGATTTAGGAATTAACTATTTTTTTTGTGTTGTTAATGAAAGTAATCCAGGATCATGGCATAAAATTTGGCTAATAGAAAACTTCTATAATCCTACCATCCCAGATATAACTCATTAGCATTTTTGCTGCATTTCATTATTTTCTGTATGTGTTGCATTGTATATTCATGTAAATACATTTACTAAGTCATGCAGTTTATATCTTACTTTTATTGTATATTCAAAGCTATTTTAAATATAGCATGCATACAGAAAAATGATCATGAGAATACAGTTGATTAATTTTCACAAATTGGATACACTTATAAAACAGCTGTATTACGATACAAAATGTTATTAGCACCTTGGAAACGACCCCCTCAGGTTATTAATTTTTGCTGATTTCGTTTTTGTCTAGCCACTTAATAGAATATCCCTGGAGAAATTATTACTGAATTGGGGAAATAGGTATCACAGAGGAGACCGTTTGTGAGCTGCTGCCTCCAATGTGGTTAGAAGTTTAACAGTATGTAGGCAAATGCAAACATGCAGGTTTTAGGTTACTGCATTTTGTGTGTGTGTGTGTGTGTTCCTTATATGTGCGTGGTAGGAAATACTGGAACCAGCTAGTGGAGGAGAGCCTTTTGTGCCAGCCAAGTAGTGAAATAAGAGTACTAAGAATATTTATTTGCAGAAATTTAAAATATATTTTTTTATTTGTAGGCACACAAGTCTCTGAATTTTGTTTCAACGCTGCTTCAGATTACTATGTCGGAGCAACTGGATTTACCTGTGAGACAGGCAGGCAAGTTTCCTGAATTATTTTCTTGGATATATGTAAATAATGTTTGAAAGGTTCATAGTTGAATAGCAGAAGTGTCTTGGGAAGATCCTTCGGTGATTTTCTTCCCGGAAAATTGATTTGGCCCCCTTGTGTTTACTACAAACTGTCACAAGTTCGTTGATATCTGGTGGCAGAGTTTAAAGGAATGTGATATTTCACCGAATTAAGAAAAAAGCTGGAAAATTGATGAGGTTTATTGCAAGATTCTCCAAATTCTGTTTCTTTCCTTGATGGATGATTCTAAGATACAAACCTCCAGGTATTTGCTTTTACTGTTTTATTTTAACCATTTAAAAGATACTATTTCTTAGTCCCAGTGTCAACAAAATATTAATTCCTTCAGTATCAGAGTCTATGAAAATGTGGCATGCTACTTCTGATATTATCTGTTAGTCAGCAAAGTAATGGAATTCACATCTTTAATGCTTGTTATTTATTTGCAGATACATTTCTTATAGGACATATAAACTGCAAATAACTTTACTGTTCTGGAAAAACCACTTATATTCTGGAGTTATTTTTTGCTGTTCTTTTTCCTTACACCGATTTTATTAAAAAAATTTTTTTTTCTGCTTACTTTATTTAATGCAAACACATCCCTTTTCTCTACATAGTGTTAATCCTAAAATTTATATTTTAACGACTAAATGATTTACCTTAATGTCCCATATGCTCCTTTCTCAGTTGTTGGAATTTAATATCAGGTCTGTATGGTATTCCGAGTACCTAAAGAATTGCCTGACTCGGTGAATGAATGAATGAATGGAAGTTATAACCTTTTAAAAATTGACATATAAATAGCACAAATTAAATGAGACTTTTGTGTCTATAAAATACAATAATTTCACTGAACCATGGTCAACAGTAAATCTTTAAAATTTTTCTAGTTAAATAGGAAAAGGTTGGTTTGACTATTTTAACTGTCATTTCTCTTTTACTTATGAAGTTGACATTTTCCCCTTCGGCTATTTTTTTAGATAAGAATCTTTGCCTTTAAATCTCAAATTTTTACTAAGATATTGAAAGCCTTTGGATTTAGGAAGGACCTTAAGCACATTAGAAACTTGATTATGTGTTTTAGCAAAATTAAATTCTACTAGAATTTAATTGTTTTTTTAGTATGTACAAAGCCAGAAGCAACTGAACCGTGGAATTGGTCCTAATTTTTAAAGTATCATCATTGCTTTAAAATTTACATCCTTGTAATGACTGAATTATATTGTATACAATTATATTGTATATGGTATATGGTGTTAGACTTCAAAAGATACATTTACTGTCTTTTTAGTAGAGCTCAAGCATTTTGGACGGAATAGGGTGAATCATGAGGTCTTGCAGTGCAGTTCCCACTTGTTTATGTGTTTTGTTTGACCAAACACCTTTTAAAATACTGAATCAAAATTGTATTTACATCCACTTCTATGGTGCATTATGATAGAAAGAAATACTCAGGCTGTTTCTCACAGTTCTAGAGTCCAAGATTAAATAGAAACTTTATTTGTATTTATGTGTATGCAGTTTTGTTTTTTTAGAAGTTTCATTTAAAAAACAGACTTGGTAAAACAGCTTTCCTACAGAAAACAGGGTGAAAAGTATTGTGTGTAAATGCATTGTAAACATGGTTTTGTTTTAGTTTGCAGAGTTACTGCAGTTCAGTTCAGTTCAGTTGCTCAGGCGTGTCCGACTCTTTGTGACCCCACGAACTGCAGCACGCCAGGCCTCCCTGTCAGTCACCAACTCCTGCAGACTGTATATTTAATAATGACTTCGTGGGTGGTTACTGTAGCCAGCCTTAAATTTGTGTGTTGCCAACTTTTTAAACAATAGAATACAGTGTTTTAGTTTTAAAAGGATAGCTCTACTAGCAGTGGTTGGTCTGAAAGAAGCTGAGGTGTAGACACAGGGGTGGTTACAGTGCTTTCACATCTTCTGTGAAATTGATCTATATTTTAGGTGTCATCTATTTGAAAAATATGATAACGCAGTATTGGCCTGATCGGGAAACAGCACCAGGGGATATATCCCCTTATACTATTCCTGAAGAAGATCGACATTGTATTCGAGAAAATATTGTAGAAGCCATTATCCATTCTCCTGAGCTCATCAGGTATGTATGTATTTTAAACTTAACCATTATTGAAGGTAATAATTTTCAGGGTTTGCAGGAAAGGGAATCGTTCAGAACATAAAAATTGGTTGTTTTGGAGACTTCCCTGGTGATCCAGGGGTTAAGAATCCACTTTACAGTGCAGGGGGTGCAGGTTCAGCCCCTGGTTGGGGAACTTTGATCCTACATGTTGTGGAACAGCTAAAGCCTATGCGCCACAACTCTGGAGTCAGTGTGCTGCGCCTGAAGGGTTCAGCAAGATGCAGCAGAGATCCCTAATGCTGTGACCAAGACCCAGTGCAGCTCTCCTCAAAAATCTGTCCTTTCTGAAGCACAAAATGTAAATGATGGTAAGGGAAAATTACTTTTTTGTTTTATTTTCTCACTGCTGTTTAATTTTACATTTATTAAAACCCCAAACTTTAAACTTCATGTCAAACTTGTGAAACATACTATGTTTAGATGAAAGGCATCACAGAAAATGATAGAATTCTGTCATATACTTTATATTGTATTGATGTTCTGAATGAAATCTGTCAGTTGATGGGGATGAAAAAAAATACGATTACCTGCATTTGTAACATTTGTTGGGTTTCTTTTAGATCAGTAGTAATAGTTTCTGATAGTGACTTGTTTTTTAAAATTTACTGTTGGCTGCACTGAGTCTTTGTAGCTTTGCTCAGGCTTTCTCTAGCAGCAGTCAGGGGCTACTCTTTGTTGCTGTGTGCTGGCTTCTTGTTGTGTACCACAGGCTCTGGGTGCTCAGGCTTCAGTCGTTGCAGCATGTGGGCTCAGTTGTCGGCATTTTGCATGCTCTAGGGCGCATGAGCTTCAGTAGTTGGGATGCACGGGCTTAGTTGCTCTGCGGCTTGTGGAATCTTCCTGAAGCAAGGATCAAGCCTGTGTCCTCCACATTGGCAGGGGAATTCTTATCCACTGCACCACCTGGAAAGTGCAGTTCAGTTGCTCAGTTGTGTCTGACTCTTAGCAACCCCATGGACTGCAGCATTCTGGGCTTCCCTGTCCATCACCAACTCCCAGAGCTTGCTCAAACTCATGTCCATTGAGTCGGTGCTGCCATCCAACCATCTCATCCTCTGTCGTCCCCTTCTCCTCCTGCCTTTAGTCTTTCGCAGCATCAGGGTCTTTTCCAGCGAGTCAGCTCTTTGCATCAGGTGGCCAACGTATTGGAGCCTCAGCTTCAGCATCAGTCCTTCCAATGAATATTCAGGACTGATTTCCTTCAGGATTGACTGGTTGGATCTCCTTGCAGTCCAAGGGACTCTCAAGAGTCCTCTCCAACACCACAATTCAAAAGTATCAATTCTTTGGCGCTCAGCTTTCTTTATGGTCCAACTCTCACATCCATACATGACTACTGGAAAAACCATAGCTTTGACTAGATGGACCTTTGTCGGCAAAGTAACATCTCTGCTTTTTAATATGCTGTCTAAGTTGGTCATAGCTTTTCTTCCAAGCAGCAAGCATCGTTTAATTTCATGGCTGCAATCACCATCTGCAGTGATTTTGCTAAGCTGCTAAGTCGCTTCAGTCATGTCCGACTCTGTGCGTCCCTATAGACGGCAGCCCACCAGGCTCCCCCGTGATTTTGGAGCCCAAGAAATAAAGTCTGTCACTGTTTCCATTGTTTCCCCATCTGTTTGCCATGAAGTGATGGGACCAGATGCTATGATCTTAGTTTTTTCAATGTTGCGTTTTAAGCCATATATATATATTTGGCTGCTTCGGTTCTTCTTTGGGGCATGTGGGATCTTTCCATTGTGGTGAAGGCTTCTCTAGTTACGGCATGGGCTTAGTATTTCTTCCTTCTTATTGTTTGTTTTTGACTTTCAGGGTACAGCTTACTACATGCATTCATCATATCATCAAACATGATTATCCAAGTCGCTGGACTGCTATTGTGGACAAAATTGGCTTTTATCTTCAGTCTGACAACAGTGCCTGTTGGCTAGGAATTCTTCTTTGCCTCTATCAGCTTGTGAAAAATTATGAGTAAGTATCTCTCAATTCCTGTAGTTCTGAGAAGTAGAAAAAGCTTGGGAAATTTAAGCTAATCGGTTTGAACAACTTAAGTTTCATTTGATCTATATACCAAAGTTAGTGAATTACATGTTGATTTTACTTGTGTCTTCCTTTTGAAATAGCATTCTTGTTTTAATTCTGCAGTGTCTTCTGTTGATTCAGCTGTGAAACTCCTTGTGCCCTTTTTTCCTAATCATTTATTTGCCTATTCAAAACCTAAGTTATCTATAACTCCTCTATATAGACTCCTCAATTTGTGCTGATAAAAGGCCTAAAGATAAGCTTTTTTTAAGATATGAAAGGGGTCAAAGTACACTGAGCTTTAAAGCTCTTTTTCTGGCTTTCTGTGAATTTTTATCGTAATTTGAGTTCTTGCTAAGTTTCAAGAACCTACCTCTAATTCTTTAAGAAGAATGTGTTGGAAATTCATTTGATCATTTTTTAATCATTGTGTTTGAAGGATTCATAGTCATCTGCTTCAGTGTTGGTGTATTTGAGCAAATTATAGTCAGTAAGAAAGATTTAGGGATCATTTTAGACCTGGGTTTAGGGATCAGGAAAAAGAATCTAACCTTGGAAGTTGAGGTATAGCACGAAAAGTAGTGAGGTGTGGCACTAAAAGTAGTTAGCCTAATGTTGTTGAGGTTTTCCTCTTAAGTGTGTGTGAAAATAATGAAACTGGTAGGCACTTGAAAATTTTGATGTTAGAAAATTAAAGAGGAAGGAACACTACACCATGATGGTGGCTTTATTTCTAGTCCTAACAGCTACACATTGTGAGCCCTCTAACTCTGGGGCTTGTAGTTAGCCTCTGATACCCTTTCTGGGTCCCACTCAAAGTAGCTGATGAACTGCTGCTTTTGTTCTGAGCAGGAAAGAAATATACCATTTACAGCATTGGTACTGGTGTTTTCTTGTGTTCCCACCAGCTACCCATCTTCCTGCTAAGGGATGTTCCAGCTGTTGCTCCAACCTCTGTCGGAGTGCCAGTTGTTGTAGTTCTGGTAAGTGAGTGACTGAGAGAGAATAATAATAACAAGCTGTCATTGTCATTGAGAAGGTTCAAGTCTCTCTCTCCTGCCCTGTAATCTTTAGCAGGAGAGAGTATGATACGGATTTTTTAAATGGAAAACATAGACTGCTGCAGTGGTGGAATTTCAGTTTATTTTCAGCCGGTGTTTGGAGCACAAGGTGTTCACAAGGGGTCTGTGTGGACTAAAGCAGTTCTAAGAAAATGCATGCAGAAATTGAAAGCTGTGATGGCCTTCAGGAGCATAGATCCTTGGGAAATGCTTGTCAATTGAAGGAGCATAGAAGGAACATTTGAAGAGAAAGGCATGTCACACCACATGGAGTGAGCAAAGAAAGATGTCGAGGTAGAAATGAGACACTGTCTTTAGTGGGTAGTGAGGAGACCACTGAATGGTATGGATAACTTCTGTTGAGAGGTTGGGGTTCATTTTAAATTAGTAAATTGGGACCTTGTTAAAAGATGGTTTTGAATGCCAAGATGGGGAATTTGCATGTGATCTTTTACATGCAAATTGACTTTTTTCTTTTTTTAAAGAGGAAGGTGATTGGCTAGTTTTTAAGAATTCCTGATGAGTATGGTTCCCCAGATTGACACTGGTAATAGGCTTTTATTTGTGGGAAGAGGTGAGCTCCACATCCTGTTCCTCCACCATCTTGATCGCTCTGTAGGCTTTTATTAGTATCACATTTTCATGCTTTCAGGAGCTTTCAGGTCTTATGGAATAGTATTTGTATCCTTCCATAAATTATTTTCATACTCAAACCCATTCCATTTTAAGACATTCTTCTCTCCTAACTCCCTATCTACACTGAGTGGTGGCCTGGAAGTTGGATGGTACAATATCTAAACTAATGAGTATGAAAATAATAATGTGGGCGATCACCTGGATTGGATAATGGAGAGAGGGTTGCATAATATAGTTCTCATCTTTGTTGTTATAAGATAATATTGTCAGTAATTAATACAGCTTGTCTAATCAAATTAGAGAGTGCAAATGGCTTCCTTTTATAAATTGTTACTGTTTTTATTGACTCAAAGAAATGTTCAGATAACCTTTAAATGTATACTAGGTATAATTTCTCAGCATATCAAATAATATTTAAAACTGTCAGTTACTTGTTTAATCTCAAATCATTATTAGCATGAACATTGCTCTTATTTTAATCTTGGCAGTTTACTTTGCTTCTCATTTCACCCAGTGGGAAAAACAATCCAGCCTTTTAGGAATGTCTACCTTTACCTTTAAAAATGTGCTAACACACTCAATTCTTAGATACATTTTCTCCCTTTAGAAAAGCTACTGGTAGATAAAACTGGGGTCTGGTAGGGGAAATCAGTTACTTAATTAAAAAAAAGAAAAGGCAGTGGACCTTTAACAGTACTGTTAAAATGCTAAGGATCTCTATGGGGGAATGTCTCAATTAGTCAGCACTTCTTTACTGATATTTTTGAAGCAAAATGTAATTCAGAATTCAGGATTTTTCAGAGTTTAGAAAGGTTTAACAAGGTTCACATATATTTTCTATTGAAATCTGTACCAGTATCCAGGAATCAAACATTTTTTTATATATGCTATAAGTATATGAATATTTACTCCAAATGGGATAAACAGAGATCATCAATATCCTGTTGAGGTCAGGCTTTGTTGCCAGAAAGGTTACCAATTTATAGTGGTAACCTATCACTATAGTGATTTATAGTGCTTTTAGAAATAGAATATTTTCTTCTTTACAGATGCCATTTCTTCCTTAATGCTTTTGGTGTGTAAATCACTTAAGGATGGTAATACATAATTATTTTATATCAGTCAGCTCCTAATGTTTAAAAACCAAATCATTGTAGCTCCTCAGTTGTATCAGTATTCACAGTCAGTGATAACATAAGTGATCATAGTGAAATGGTTAAAGGGCAGATCCTGAATCTGCTAAGGATCATACCTAGATATATATATTCGGGAAGATATTTAACGTCTCTGTGCCTCAGTTTCCTCAGGTATAAAAGTGAGAATATTAATGAGGCCTTGGAGGTTATTTACCTCATAATAAATACTCAGTAAATTTTAGATGTTCTCTTGTTATTTGAGGTTTTTCTCAAGTTGCTTTTTACCTATGGTTAAATTCCATAATAGGCTTTTCTTCTAGGACTATAAAATTGCTTAGAAAATATTTGCTTTTATCTGTATAAACAGGCAAGTAGTTTGTATTTATAAATAAAATTGTAAATAAATTCTCACAGAATTAGTTTGTATTCCTACCCAAAGGTATAAGAAACCAGAGGAACGGAGTCCATTGGTAGCAGCAATGCAGCATTTCCTGCCAGTTCTAAAGGACCGTTTTATCCAGCTTCTTTCTGATCAGTCTGATCAATCTGTCCTCATTCAGAAACAAATTTTCAAGATCTTCTATGCTCTTGTCCAGGTAATTTTATAAAGTCATTTTTAATATATAAAGTCAGCTATCATTTGGCACCATAAATGTTGATAATATCTTTCAGCTTAAGAATTTACAAAACTGAAAAGCAGTTCTTAGAGTTTACATCTAACACGTGCTTTGTCGTGCCATATATGTGTAGATTGTCCCGCTGATTACAAAACCTATTCCTAAGCTTGACACAAAATGATTTAATACTGTGGATTTAACTTTGTATATTCTAAATCTTCCTGGGATAAAAGACCCAACTACAGAAATGGTGGTGTCTATAGTCTAAGTGGACTGTAATTACTTATGAAACAGAGTTTTCGATTAGGATTAAAATTCTTGCTCTTCTTGTGCTACATCTCATCTGCCAGGATCTTAGGTTCAATTCACACCATTACTTATTTTTTATAAATCTCATTTAAATAGACTTTATTTCCACTAAGGTTATCATAACTGACTCACTACCATTGTTTGGTTGGATTTTTCATGTTATTGCTAGATCTTTAAAGATAATCTAATATCTTTCTAATGACTCCTTATACAATTTTTAAAGAAATGAAAGTTCTTTTCATGAGTTATTCTAGGGCATAGGACCCAACTGATTTTTTGAGACTAGCATACCCTGAAATCAAAATATAGTACTGGCTCATTTGTGAAAATAGAGGTCCTGAAATGCTAAATAGGATATTGATTTTATGCTCCTATTAAGTGGTATGATTTACCCCAGAAACATGAGAATGTGAAGAGTGAAAAACCAGTTTTTGTGATTGTTTTATATTACGTAAAAAGAGAAACCTGTAAACAATCTTTAAAGATGGTAGATAAAGTATTTGATAAAATAATCATTTCTGCTTTAAAAAAAAGTAACTTAAGTATCCTGGAATAGAAATTTCCTTAACTTCAATAAAAGATATCGTACCTTATGGTGAAAATTAGATGTATTCCCAGGAATTTGGGAATAAGACAAGAATGCTCACTATCTTTGCCACAGTTGACCGTTGTACATAAACTAACCAAATCAGCCAGATGAGGAATTTGCCTAGCTACTAAAAGAGGAAATGTGGATTGCATGAAGTATGTTTTTTAGGTTTTATAAAGAGTAAAAGGAAGTTGGGTTTTCTTTTGTAAAGATTTTAAAATATTAATTCTTGATTTTAATTTAGTATACATTACCACTGGAGCTGATAAACCAACAGAATCTGACAGAATGGATAGAAATTTTAAAGACTGTTGTGAACAGGGATGTACCTAATGTAAGTGTATTTCCTATATCACTGAACTTAAATATTTAGTTACCTTTTGAGAATTTTAATTGATATTTTCTAAAACATTCTTTGTGAATGTATGTATTTTGTGATGCAAATTTTTCTAAATACATGTTTCATTTGTTTATATATGTTGAGTATATTAAGGGAAAAATTATAAAGGTTATTTTGTGTATTATTTAAAGTACTTATATGTAGCTTGTTTTTTCCATCCTAATTCTGCTTCTTCAGTTTTTGAGTTCATAAAACGTATCACCTGATACAGTTAGGAATTTTTTTTCTTATAGTGAGAACTTTTAAATCTACTGTCCTAGCAACCTTCAGATAAACAATATTTTTTTGTTATTATTTATAAAATCTACAGATACCATGTCCCCAGAATTTATTTATCATATAACTGGAAATTTGTACCTTTACACCATCTTCCAAAACTTACTGTAGTAAACATTTTGCAGTTTATACATACATCAAATTATTCTGTTTATACCTTAAACTAACATAATGTTAGATATCAATTATATCTCAAAAAGAAACAAAGAGCCCGTAGCTGGATTTTAGCCTAGTGATTTGTCAGACTTGGATGAACTGAAGAAGAACTTGATTTCCAAGTTGGTCAGACTTTGTTGTTAGTTATATTACTTGGTTTTAAAATAACAACCTCATAGAGATCTAACTCAAATACCATAAAATTCACTATTTTAGTGTAGAATTCATTGCTTTTTCAGTCCCATAAACAGAAATGTCCATAAATAAAAAATGTTATTTTTTTCACGTTTAATAACAATTTTTTAAGTAACCACAATTTTTCTCTATAATCTAGTTTTCTAGAGAGGTAGTGAATTTTCAATTCCTGAATCCCTAGTTTGTTTTAAGTACTTTTGCATACCTCGCTTATCTAATGTTAAAAAAAAGAAATCCTGAATTTATTTTAAACAGAGGCATAGAAGGGTTATGTAATTTACCCACATAATTTTTTTAGTGGAATAAGTGAGACTGATCTCGTGTTTTGTAATTTATTGCTCACATTTTTATTTTAAAAATATACTGAAGAAGTAAATAGGACCTTCCTTCCACTCCATAGGAAAGTGATTTATGTGTTATTTTCTGTATACATTTAAAAGGTATAAAATATAACTAAGAGTTTTCATAACTATATTCTGCATCTTTTTGGGTATCATTTGTAATAATAAACATGCACATATAAGTAAACAGTTTGAGTTGTAACAGTCATATTCACTCAAGTAACCATCACCTAGAATATTTGCTCATGGCTGGATCTAGTCATCCTACCATCACCATTCTAATTTCTAGCACCATATATTAATTTTGCCTGCATAGAATGTAATAAATAGGTGATTTTTTGTATCTACTTTTACTTAATATACTTATGATGTATTCATGTTGTGTTATGGTAGTTGGTTCCTTTTTATTGATAAGTGGTATTCCATTATAAGGATGTACTATAATTTATTTATTTACAAGTTAATGTGTACCTGGGTGGTTTCAAGATTTTAGTGTTACAAATAAGGCTGCTATGAATGTATATGTTTAATTTTATAAATAACTTCCAAAGTAGTTGTATCATTGCTGTCACTGGCAGTGTATGGAAGTTTTGGTTGTTTCACAGTCTCATTTCTTTGTCTTTAAAAATATATCATGACTGTCTTAGGTCAGTAATATAATGAGCAAGTTCATTCTTTTAATGGTTGTGTAGTAGTCTGTTATGGATGTTCCATAATTAAACATCTGCTTATTAATGAATGTTTAGTTCTTGGCATTTTTCTCTGTTACAAATAGATTTGTAAATGAATATTTTCATCTGTTTATATTTATGTATTTAAACTAGTATTTCTGAAAGTAGATTTTTAAAATGGAGTTTTTTGTGCCCTTTTGATTTGTGCCCTTTAACTATACTGGTTTTAGTTAAGCTGCTTGCGCAGGCCTTTATTTGTATTATTTGGGTCATGACTAAAATGTTTTTGAGTTTAAACTTTTATAAGACTTTGAAAAAGCACCTTTGTAACTAAGTAGTGAAGCAAAACGCCTCTTATAAACAAAGGTTAGTACTTTTCCAAGTATATCCTTTTATAATGAAAGGCCAATGTTGGAGGAGCATTCATGTTTTTGTGAATCTGTTCTGAACTCACTATATTCCTTTTAGATTATATTGTCTATCATTAAATAAATGTCTCTTTAAAGGAAACACTTCAAGTTGAAGAAGATGATAGACCTGAGTTACCATGGTGGAAATGTAAGAAGTGGGCTTTACACATCTTAGCAAGGCTTTTTGAAAGGTAAACACTTCTCATTATGTGATAACTTAAAGTTGTTTTTTTTTTTCCAATCTTCATGATTTGGTGCTATTTTAATAAGTGCTGATATAAAACATTATAAAGACATGATGGGCATTTTAATGTTCTTTTAGGTATGGAAGTCCTGGCAATGTTTCCAAAGAGTATAATGAATTTGCTGAAGTATTTCTGAAGGCATTTGCTGTTGGTGTCCAACAAGTAAGTTTAGGATAAGTTTTCCATGTAAAAACATGGTGCTGTTAATTTATCTTGCTTATTTCTAGTTTTTTATCATCCAAAGATTGCATGTAGCAGTCTTTAACATCTTGAACACTGTAGCAAATGTTTTGGTCTGGGATACAGTCTGGGTTATGGATTATATTATATGTAATGATATTTACCATTTTAAAAACTGAGACAAAATTTAACAGTATTAATTTATTTAAAAGTAATAGCAAACCTGCCACATATTGATAGAATAGATGTTTTTTTCTTTGTTATTGTTGAAAATAGCTCTTTTCCAAAATGAAAAATTTTTAGCAGGAGGAAATGGCATCATTGCATATTTTTACTAATATCTTTAATGTCTGCCTTACTAAAAGGTAGCCATATACCACATCTACTTCTCTATTCATTGTTTTAATTTGTTCTAATGGAAGTAAATAAAGATAATTTGGTCTCAAAGATAAGTTGGAAAAGGAAAGACTGATTTAATATACTTTTCACATAATTGTGGAAATTTTTTATATCATACCAACATTTGACAGTGGTATTTTCTTAAAGGTTAATTGCAATGTAGAGTTTGAAACTCTAGCAATAAACATCTCATATTCTATTATATTAACATTCATTGGTTTGGTATTGTACTTTGAATGGGTCTTTTATTCATGTATGATTTTGTAATCCTGCCTTGGTCTTTGGAAAATATTGACTTAGTGGGTCAGTGGCAATTTTCTGAATGTTAATTGATTTATTATATAACTTTAAAATTTTTCTTTCATTCATATCACCACTGATCTTATCAGAAGTATCTTTAAATATTTAAAAGCTGTCAAGTTGAACTAAGTGGTGGGTGTAAGATTTTGAGAATTCTAGTTTTGCTTGAAGTCTCAGATTTTAACTCCAATAACATATTCTCACTTCAGTTAGAGGCTCATTTTGTTCATTTTTGAGGAAAAAAAAAATCTGCCATATACACAAGTCTAAATAACCATAATTTTATCAATCAGTTTTTCTTTCAAGCTTATGGTATTTGTTGGAAAAAACTTTTTCAATTCTGACTCTTGTTTCTCTTCGAAATGAATCTTTCGCCTTTTACTGAAGGTTTGCCTGGGGAGGGATAGGCAAGTGTTGCCTCATTTTTTTTGAGGCCTTGTGAGATAAACAAGGCCCCCCCCAAAAAAGCTGTTTCCGCTTTTCTTCCAAGCGTTGTACTTTGCTACGTAGCAGAAGTGCTGCATGTATTCGTTACTGGTTCATGAAGGACATTCCTAAGGAAAGTTTGTTCTGTGATTATGTGGCTGTAAAGAATATGATGACTGCTGGTGCACTTTAGTGCCACTCTGCTGACTCACGTTGGGCACCTGAAGTTTTACCACCACCACTTTTTGTATCATTGATGCAAGTGTCAACACGTTAAAAATGGCAAATAATGTCTGAGCATTATTATGAAAATAGTTTTGACCCGTCAGACCCTCTGAGGTCTGTGGAACATATTTTAACAACTGCTATTCTCAAATATCAAAGACGAATTAGAACTCTTAGCAGTCATTAATTGCTTAAATGGTTTGGGTAAGATTTTCCTAAAAGTTGATTTTAACAATATAGTGCTGTCTCAGTGGTGTGTTCATAAATAGCATGATTTTTTCTTCTTGTATTTAATCAGAAACTCATCCTTTGACATACAGTGTTACCTCAATCTGTTTATTTTACTTTGGGAATAAATATAGTTCTCCAATACATAATTTTAAAAATTACTTCCTAAAAAAAAATAAATAATAAATAAATAAATAAAAATTACTTCCTTTCTAATAGAATCTGGTGGTTATTTTATGATGGTGATCTGGGTAGTGTCAGATGTTTTTGCTAGCTTGTAAATGGTTAAACTCTATTTAAGCTTTGGGTTTTGATCAAATTTTTTTTCAAAGGTTTTATTGAAGGTGTTATATCAGTACAAGGAGAAGCAATATATGGCTCCCCGAGTTTTACAACAGACGTTAAATTATATTAATCAAGGAGTTTCCCATGCTCTCACCTGGAAGAATCTGAAGCCTCATATACAAGTAACAATTTTCTATCTGAACTATTTTTCTAGAAAATATAATGGAAATAACATTAATTACCAAAAAGGTTGAAAAAATCCATTGTTTAATGTGTGTTACTTGGTCTAGTTCTGATAGTTTTATATTAGAAAAATAAAGTAACACCGCGAAAAACTTTATAAAAGGTATTTTGTGAATATTCAGATTATTTGTTTAATCTGAAACTATTAACTAAAAATTTGCCTTTAAGTTCTTACTGTTAGATCATGATTAGTTTAACATGACTAGTTAACATGTAATCTGGAATAGACAAAGGACTATTTCACCAAATTACTTTTGAAGCTAATCGGCTTATGTATTGTTTCCAGTAGTGTATTTGCTTTGTTTTTAACTGTAGGGTTTGATGGACTAAAATTTCACTTTGTGTTTTCTAAGAATACTTAATTGCTATCTATTTATACATGTCTTATTTTATGACATGTGCCTTACCCTTGTTGCACAGAGAGTAAGAATATGTACGTTGGTGGTTGATCTGAGAATGCATTTTAATGCATTTATTTATATTTTACTGAAGTTTGATATTAAGCTTTAAAACACATGCTGTAGAGTTATTTTTATTTTAGCAATTATTAGAAATTTGAAAACTGAATTAAGGTTACGTTCTTAACTTTTAAATTGCAGGGCATTATCCAAGATGTTATTTTTCCATTGATGTGCTATACAGATGCTGATGAGGAACTTTGGCAAGAAGACCCTTATGAATATATACGCATGAAGTTTGGTGAGGACATTTTACTTTTTTAGAAACAAAATATGTCAGTAGTTAAGGTTCTATATGATAAACCTTGAATATTAAGGCTTCACCTTTGGAACTGAAAATTTTTCCTTTATTTTAATATAATTTATCCATTATTAAGTCATTTGGGAAGTTTTTCATTAGTTTGGTCATTTGATAATGATAATCCTCATTTTTAGCAGATGTAGATACAATAGTGTTAGTAGGTTATGACTGTTGGATATACCTCTGGTACCTGCCAAAATTGTTAGAAATTCAAGGGTACACCTTAACACTAAGTATCTGAACTGTGCTTTTGGATCCCATGTCAGTCATCATGTGTATGGAAATTGAGAAGATGCATACGGGAAGCTGGAGTCCTACAGAGTCTCTGCATGGAACTAAAGATTGTAATTTGGCTAATGTTGAGTTTTTCTTCCTACCAAAATCTTATATACTTTCGGTAGTTTGTATTTTTGTGACCCCATTGTGAAAATTCTCACAGTGGTGGGGTTTCATATGATAGAAAATAATCATTGGGAGAAGTTAATGGATTAAGATTAAATTTGTACAGGAAAGACAAGGCATTAGGCTTTTGCAGAATTCTGTGGAGATCTGGATTTGTTTTCATGCTTGCCTTCTGTGAAGATTTAGCAAAAATTTAAGGTCCTTTTTTGTTATCACTGAGCATCATTTGTAAATTATATGAAAATGTTTGATGAAAAATTTGAAATTACTATTTTTCTGTATTCTGTGTTAATTTTAAATTTTTTCTCCAGATGTATTTGAGGATTTCATCTCTCCAACCACTGCTGCCCAAACGCTCTTGTTTACAGCCTGTAGTAAGAGGAAAGAGGTGGGTTATTTAGTATGTGGATAACTTTTGCTTTGATATTTAAAATATGTTCAGATATACACTTAGGGTGTTTTTTTGTTTATTTTATTGAAGTATACTTCATTTACAGTAGTAATTTCTGCTATTCAGCATAGTGATTCAGTTACATATATAGTTTATCACAGGATATTGAATATATTTCACCCTGCTATACAGCAGGACCTTGTTGTTTATTCTGTTTATAATAGTTTGCATCTTCTAATCTCAAACTTTTAGTTCTTAATGGTTACTTAAGATCCTCTTGTCATCAGTATTTTAGAAGGATTTTTGGATATCCAGTAAAGCAGTACTTTTCTCTGTTAATCTAGGTACTACAAAAGACTATGGGATTTTGCTACCAGATTCTCACAGAACCAAATGCTGATCCTCGAAAAAAAGATGGAGCCCTGCATATGATTGGTTCTTTAGCCGAAATACTTCTGAAGGTATTTGTGTGTGTGTGTGTGTGCACGCACACGTGCATGCAATTAGTTTGTTTAATAGTGGCTGAATTGAGGTACAGTTCATATACCAGGGAATACCCTGTAGCTCAGATGGTAAAGAATCTGCCTGCAGTGCAAGAGACCTGGGTTTGATCCCTGGGTTGGGAAGATACCCTGGAGAAGGGAATGGCAACCCAATCCAATATTCTTGCCTGGAGAATTCCACGGACAGACCATGGGGTTGCAAAGAGTCGGACACGACTGAGCAATTTTCATATACCATATGGTTTGTCCATTTAAAGTATACAGTTCGGTTGTTTTTCTTATAAAGAGTTGTGCCACCGTCAGCTCTGATTTCAAAGAGTTTTCATCATCCCCCAAAGAAACTTTTAGAAGTCACTCCCCATTTTCTCCCAAATCTCCTAGCCCTAGTTGTAATCTCCTTTATGTCTCTGATAATGGATTTTTCTGTTCTGGACATTTCATATAAATGGAATACATACCTGTGACTTGAATTGCTGATCAAATGTTGAGAGGCTGCTGGACTGTTTTCCAAAGTGGCTGTACCATTTTTTATGTATTAATTAGCAGTGTGTGATGGTTCCAGTGTCTTTGTCTTTATCAACACTTGGCTATTGTCTGTCTTTTAAAGTTACAGCCATTCCAGTTGGTATCAAATGGTAATTTTACTGTGGTTTTAATTTACATTTCCCTCACGACTAATTATACTGAGAATCTTTTTTTATGCTTATTGTCCAGTCTTCCTTGGAGAAATTTCTGTTCAAATCTTTTGTCCATTTTAAATGGAGGTATTTATCTTTTTACTGTGATTTGTTAGAGTTCTGATATATATATATTTTTTAATCTAATTTTTTTGGCCACACTGGGTGGCTTGTGGGATCTTAGTTCCCAACTAGGGATCAAACCTGGACCCTTGGTAGTAAAAGTGTAGAGTCCTAATCTCTGAACCACCAGGGAATTCCCCGTATATTCTAAATGCTATGCTTTTAGAAAGCTTTCAAATACAGTTGACCTCTGAACAACACAGGTTTGAACTTCTTTCAGGTCCACTTAACGTGTGGATTTTTTTAAGTAGTAAATACTACAGTTGGTTGAATCCACAAATGGAGTTGTTTGAATCCACAGATGCAGAATCACAGATACGCAGGGCTAATTGCAAATTAAGTGGCAGATTTTCAACTGCACAGAGGGTTGGTGTGCCAACCGCCTCATTATTCAAAGATCAGCTGTATGTGATTTGCAAGTATTTTCTGCCATTCTATGGATTATCTTTTATCTTATCACATTCTTGATGGTGTCCTTTAAGGTACAGTTTCTTATGATTTTGAAAGTGTCTTCTGTATTTCTTTGTTATTGCTTGTGCTGAAGGTAATTCTTCTTGCATGAATTATTTTCTTTTCATATTGTATTAAATTGTAGTGTTTTTTCTTCTCAGAAAATTGGTTTTGCTGGAAATTTGTAAACCTGAATATATCCCTTCCCATTATTACCTTGAGAACAGAATATTTCTCAATCTATGCTGTATTGTTCATGTAGAACCTTTCCAGAGAGGTTCTTTCATTATAATAATTTATAAGAGAAAAATGTTTTGTAAGATAAGAAATAAAATTAACCATTCTTCTATTACTTAAACATCACTGGTGTTAATGTTCGACATAATTGCTTTGTAAACAAATGATGTAAAAGGATTAAAAAATGTATAGTGATTTTGAGGTTAATGTTTGAGAATTAGAAAATTGGATATGGATCTTGGGGTTCAAAATTCCAGAATAAATATGTTTTGACATCATTAGTCATTTTAAGGATTTGTGTATCTGTTTGATATTTGAGATGATTATATTTGTTTATTTTTACAGAAAAAGATCTACAAAGATCAGATGGAATACATGTTGCAGAACCATGTATTCCCTCTCTTCAGCAGTGAACTAGGCTACATGAGAGCCAGGGTATGTATGTTTACAGCTGTATTGTTTTGTACACTTATGTCTTACAATGAATAACCGCTTCTGTGGACTTTTATATGGAAGCTTTTAGATGTTCACTTTAAAACCCTGTTTTACCCTAGACTTTTGTGTTTGTTTAAATGGCTGCTCATAATGTGTGCATAGTTTTCATCTGTGTCTGATAGCAGCATCTGTCTGTGTTTTGCATTCAGATCATGCTATCCACACAAACATCATGCAGCCAGAGAATAAGTTGGGATCATAGTACTGGTCTAGTGTGGTCTCTTTTGACTTCATCTACCACTGGCCAGCCTCCAAATTCCCACACAAGAACTTTGGCACTAGAAATATTGTCACATGGTAGAATTTAATGTAAGACACCTATAGTAACTCACTGCATTTTTTTTTTTTAAAGGCTTGTTGGGTCCTTCACTACTTTTGTGAAGTGAAGTTCAAAAGTGACCAGAACTTGCAAACGGCCCTAGAACTGACCCGAAGATGTCTGATAGATGATAGGGAAATGCCTGTTAAAGTGGAAGCTGCCATTGCTCTTCAAGTGCTGATCAGCAATCAAGAGAAAGGTAAAAGATTTGTATATATAAGACATAGTCCTAGAAACTTGACATATTGTCTTCTTTTTTATTTAAAGGTATTTCTTGTTTACTCTTCGGTATACATTGATTCAGGTTTTAAGGAGTTTTAGCTGTTAGCACCACTAGTTTTTTTCTCTTTCTCCTACAGCTAAAGAATATATCACACCATTCATCAGACCCGTCATGCAGGCTCTTCTTCATATTATAAGAGAAACAGAAAATGATGATCTTACCAATGTAATTCAGAAAATGATCTGCGAGTATAGTGAAGAAGTTACTCCTATTGCAGTAGAAATGACACAGCATTTGGTATGTTATTTGATCAGTAATGTTTGCATTACTTAGATTACAGCAGGTGTTATCACAGAGCTTACTGTATATCAGGCACCATTCTAAGTCCTTGATACATATTTTAACTCATTTGATTCTCATACAGTCCTATGTGAGGAATATTCCTATACCGAAAGAAAATGTGAGTTATGAAAAGGTTAATTAACTTGCCCAAGTTAGAAGGGGTGGGGCTGTGTGCCGCTGCAGCGCATAGTTGTCAACATGTACTTACATTGCATCGTGACTTGTTTGTTTGTGTGATTTCCTAGAATGCTTTATACCAACTTAGAATAGGAATACTAGTTATAAGTAGATTTTTAAAGTGAAATTTGTTAGAATAGTTTTTTTATATTTGAACTTTGTGTACAGTACATAGCCCTGAACTTCTGAGAATTAACAATGTTAATTATTTAACGGTAATAGAAAATATGGACATGTACCCAGCAGCTATCCATTCATATTCCCTATACAGTGATATATTTGGTATAGTTTATAGTCTTGCTAAATATTGAGATTTGAAGAATCTGAGTCTTATTATTTGCTGTGAATGTTCTTAACAGCTGATTTTGAATTGGGTAAAGACATTTGGTAAATATAGTTGTTGTTCAGTCACCAAGTTGTGTCTGATTCTTTTGTGACCCATGTACTGTAGCCCACCAGGCTCCTCTGTCCATGGGATTTCCTAGGCAAGAATACTGGAGTGGGTTGCCATTTCTTTCTCCAGGGGTTCTTCCCGGCCCAGGGATTGAACCCACATCTCTTGCATTGATTGGAAGGTACATTCTTTACCACTGAGCCTCTTGGAAAGCCCAAATAAATGCAGTAGTGTTCATTAAAATAATATATTGCATTTATAATAAGCTGATTATTAGCTGTGACACCTCATAATTAATAACTTTGCTCAGAATATCTTCAAAATGATTGAATTCTGTGGCAACAAAAACTTTGGTGACTAATATTTGATGATTAGTATTTGAACATTGTCAAATGTTGAGCTGTGCTAAGTCACTTTAGTTGTGTCTGACTCTTTGTGACTCCAGACTGTAGCCCACCAGGCTCCTCTGTCCATGGAATTCTCCAGGCAAAAATACTGGAGTGGATTGCCATTTCCTTCTCCAGGGGATCTTGCCAACTAGGAATCAAACCCTCATCTCTTAGTTCTCCTACATTTGCAGGCGGGTTCTTTACTAGTAGCGCCACGTGGAAGCCCCAAATGTCAGCCAATAATACTAATGTTCATAATATTAAGCATTTTCTATGCCTTGCCTCATTTAATCCTCACAGTATCTCTATGAAGATGTCAGGAAAAAGAGGTCGAGTAGTCTGTTTGAAGTGGCCCAGTAAGTGGTAGAGCAGTACCATTGACTATATAATATTAATTGATTTGGAAATGCCAGTCAGTTGTGCTGTCTCAGTGAGAACATTTTAAAAACTATGTTTTAGACAAAAATATGTGTATACTGCTTTAAGGGCAAAGCTTAATTATATTTTCTTCAATGTAGGCAATGACTTTTAATCAAGTAATCCAGACTGGGCCAGATGAAGAAGGAAGTGATGATAAAGCAGTTACTGCTATGGGAATCCTGAATACCATCGACACGCTTCTTAGTGTAGTTGAAGATCATAAAGAAGTAAGAAAATAATCCAGTGCTATAAAAGTTGTAGGGAATTTCAAGCCGTTCTTCATCAGCTGTTCTGTGCTTTTGGGGGGCCTCTGACATATAATCTTTAGTCATCTTCTCACATACCTTGATTTTTGCTATCTTTTAACTAGTAGTACCCTTTTCATAGTACTTTATAAATATTTTAGAAGGAATAGGAGGGAGGTATTTGTATCTTTGCCTCAAAGCTCTGTGTTTGGGATTACCTTTCTCAGATCTAAAAGTATAGTGATTCCTAGGAAAACGTACTCTTGCTGGTTTTCCTTTTTAATAAAAAAATTTTTTAGTTAGGGTATAATCCATATAACATATACCACCTTAACCATTTTTAGGTGTACACTGTATGTATTCCAAATGGATGTCCTGCTTCCTGTACTTTTTAACATTATGATGACTTTTAGGAATTTGGGATCTAGTTGAGGATCATACTGATAATTAAAGGGGAATTTGTATGTTCTATCTATCTTGTATGACTTGGGTGCCCCGCTCACTGTTAGATAAATGGAGCTGACTTAAAAATTACTGGGAGTGGTAGGATTAACGCCTTCTTTTAAATAATTTTTCAGTAAGCTATTGATTTGTATCTCTGTTAACTTCACTTACATCTGGCTGAATTACACACAAGATTTTAGTCTCTGCAGAATGATGTGGATGTGGCTCCATTTTTCTAGGAAAATTTTTTTTCTTTATAGTGAACTGTGCTTGTTATTTCTTCTTTGTCTGATTGTAATAGTATTGTATTAAGTTTCATCCCCAGATTGAGTCACAATTTTGAAACATTCCATTTTGAAACAAAGGCTTAAAATAATTTGTTGACAATATTGACTTTACATTTAAATGCATTGAATTATTATATATTATTTAATAATTCACTCAGTGTGCTGCAATTCCATATGATTTTTTTCTTCTCTTTTAGATAACCCAGCAGCTTGAAGGAATCTGCTTGCAGGTCATTGGAACTGTTTTACAGCAGCATGTCTTAGGTAGGTACCTCTGATTGTTCTAAGAATATCCTACTATTTCATATGAGCAAGCATTGTCCTAATGACTTGGTATTCTCTTTTAGAATTCTATGAAGAGATCTTCTCTTTAGCACACAGTTTGACATGTCAACAAGTGTCTCCACAGATGTGGCAGTTACTACCTCTGGTATTTGAGGTTTTTCAGCAAGATGGTTTTGATTACTTTACAGGTAGGTCAGATCATCATAGAAATACTTAGGGTTCCCCTTGTTTGTATTCAGTTTTAGTATATCACTTGAACACAAAGTTTTGCATATTCTTAAGTGCTTCCTTGTTTGCATAAGTTATCAGTAGTAATTAATGCTCCCAGATGACCCTAGCATTGATTTCCATTATACATTTTGATTTAGTTATCACTTGAGATTTTTTTCCCTAAAACACATATTCTTAAGTTTCTGTTTCCTGTCAGTCTTCTTTGTATAATCTTTAACACAATCTTTATGTTTACTAAATATGAAGGAATATACTTTAATAATAGGCTCATTTTTACATTTAATTACAAATGAATAATTAAAAGTGAATGTTAGGGACAAAACATTCAGACTTGCTTCTTTCTCAGATTTTTCAGAAACACAGCATTTATGTTAGTAAAGATATTTAACTTACACTTTTTTTATTAATACAGATATGATGCCTCTGCTTCATAATTACGTAACAGTTGATACAGACACACTTCTATCTGATACCAAGTACCTTGAAATGATATACAGTATGTGCAAAAAGGTAGGTCATCCTAATACAAGAACATGTGAGGCTTGTGCTATAAAAAGTACAAAATTGTAAAGAGACATGATACTACATCATGGTAAATATAATATCATATGAGTTTGACTTAATAAGGGTTATTTAAAAGTTATCAACAAAATGGCTTTGATTCCTAGATCTCTAATTGATGACTTGACAAGTATTTATGTCTACCTTCTGGTATTTAATTAGAGCTACGTTTCTTGATTTTAGTGTCTGGACCTTATCTTAGCTTATTCCCTGCAAAGTTTTGAATCAAAAGAAGAAAAGACCAGAAATGATTAACGATGTTTTATAAAGAACATTCTCAGACTCAGATATAGAAAACAAACTAATGGTTACCAAAAGGGGAGGGAGGGTATAAATTATGAGATTGGGATTAACAGATACGAACTACTATATATAAAATTAATAAACAACAAGCTCCTACTGATGTTCAAATAAATAATAAACCATAATGGAAAATAGTATGAAAAAGAACATGTATATGTATGTATGCCTTCGCTGGTGGCTCAGTTGGTAAAGAATCTGCCTTCAGTGCCGGAAACCCAGGTTCGATCCCTGGGTGGGGAAGGTCTCCTGGAGAAGGAAATGGCAACCTACTCCAGTATTCTTGCTGGAAAATCTCATGGACAGAGGAGCCTGACAGGCTACAGTTCATGGGGTCATAAAGAGTTGGACACAACTTAGCGACTAAACCATATGTATGTGTAAGTGAATCAGCTTTGCTCCACACCAGAAACGAATACAACATTGTAAATCAACTACTTCAATAAGGAAAATAAAAAGAAAGGAACTCCTGGGAGGCTGTGGGTTTATAGTAGCCGTACAGTATCAGTAAATAGCAAGATTGTAAAATCTGAAGGTTCATTTTTAAAGAGTCAAAAGTACTAGGCCATGTTTGGAAAATCATACATATATATGGTGAATGTTGCCTTTTTTTTTTTTCCTCTTAAGAAGTAGGAGATAAAATGATTGATTGGGGCCCTTTGATATCAGAGTCAGTGTAATTGGTAACATGAGTTCCTTACATTATTTGTTGAGAGCTCTCAGTCTATTGTTTAAAATCAGACATTAAAAAATGATTTTCCTCCATGAAGTTTTTAGATGTGTTTGTCATCCTCATTCTTTCTGAACGCTTAGTCACAGAATAGTCATCTAGTTATGTTATTATTTATTGCTAATTGTTAATGTTGATGTTCTAGGAACAGAGATAGCTATGCCATCTACACTCCTATTTTAAAACACTTATCCTTAACCCTTTGATTCCTCTAGTGCTAATGAGCATGTGAATTACATGCTTTTATTTCTTTTCTGGGGACAGCTGCCATCGGCAGACTACCTTTTCATCCTGCTCATCTCACAATCCATTGCCAGTATTTTTTTTTTTAAGACACAGTGGTTGTCAACTTGTTACAGTCCAGAATGGCACAACAGGGGAGGTCCTTTGATTATTTAGACCAGTGCTATAGACAGACAACTCCAAATCCTTACAGTTCTTTAGACTGTAGTCTGTGCAGTCACTCATATTTATTAGACTCTGTTGAACACTTAAGCAGTTACAGACTGATGCAAAGGTTTAGAGGCGCCTCCTTGCAGTTCGTGTTCTGTGTTGATCAGGTTCTCACAGGAGTCGCAGGAGAAGATGCCGAGTGTCATGCAGCAAAACTGCTGGAGGTGATCATCCTGCAGTGCAAAGGCCGAGGCATTGACCAGGTCGGTGAGGCCGTGGATGGCTCAGCTCGCAGGGTTCAGAGAGGGGCTCTTTCCCGCTGCTGTTTGGTTTTGGGCATTTGTTATACATATATATAGATTGTATGTTGTATTATTATGACACCAAGATGACATGTTAAATTTGTTTAAAATTTAATCAATATTTAATAGTGATCATATATTTAATATGTATGGAAATAAACAAAATGATTACCACAGTAAGATTAGTCAGCAGGAATATTTTGAATCCATGATTCCTGTTGTGGTGGGGCTCTCATATCTCAATGAAGACTGATTTTTCTCTTAAATTGGATTTCCCACTGAAATGCTTCAGCAATAAAAATTATTGGATCATTTAATGGAAAAGGGTTTAGTTGAGGAAACCAGAAAATTAATATGGGATAGGATAGTTAATGCCTGTTACTGACAGTTTTGAAATGTTTTTCTGTCTTTCTCTATAGTGTATTCCCTTATTTGTGGAAGCAGCTTTAGAGAGGCTGACAAGAGAGGTGAAGACAAGTGAACTTCGAACAATGTGCCTGCAAGTTGCCATTGCAGCTTTGTATTACAATCCACACCTACTTCTCAATACCTTAGAAAATCTTCGCTTCCCTAATAATGTTGAACCAGTTACAAATCATTTTATTACACAATGGCTTAACGATGTTGATTGTTTCTTGGGGTAAGTGACATGTACTGGATCTTTGTTTATATAACTTTGTGAGGAACTGCAAAATTTTTTTAAAGAAAATATTTATTTGATTTTTTTCAGGCTTCACGACAGAAAGATGTGTGTTCTGGGCCTATGTGCTCTTATTGATATGGAACAAATACCACAAGTTTTAAATCAGGTTTCTGGACAGATTTTGCCAGCTTTTATTCTTTTATTTAATGGATTAAAAAGAGCTTATGCCTGCCATGCAGAACACGAGAATGACAGTGATGATGACGATGAAGCTGAAGATGATGATGAAACGGGTAAGGGATTTGCAATGTAGGAAGCCAGTCTTACTACCTAGTTAGAAATATCACTGGACTTATTCCTTTAGCCCTTCTTCTAATGAAATGTAGGATCATAGCCAAATATTTACACGTTCATTAATTCATAGACTCTCACTAGATTCTCACTAGAGTGTAAGGTCCATGAGGGCAGAACTTTCAGCTGTATCTCCATTACATAAAGCAGTTCTAGGCAAAAATGGCACCCCACTCCACTACTCTTGCCTGGAAAATCCCATGGACGGAGGAGCCTGGAAGGCTACAGTCCATGGGGTCGTGAAGAGTCAGACACGACTGAGCGACTTCACTTCCACTTTTCACTTTCATGCATTGGAGAAGGAAATGGCAACCCACTCCAGTATTCTTGCCTGGAGAATCCCAGGGACGGGGGAGCCTGGTGGGCTGCCGTCTATGGGGTCGCACAGAGTCGGACACGACTGAAGCGACTTAGCAGCATCAGCAGCAGGCAAAAATGATTTTGGTTTGGGATTTTTAGTGTTTGTGAGCATCTGATACATTTCACCTGTGAGACACTATAGACCACAAGAGTAAAAATAGATAAGTTATTGTAATGGTTCCAAAATATGATAATTGCCATTTTTGTCTTTTATCATATATTATCTTAGCCAGCCTTTAAAAAAAAATCTCGTAAAAGGTATTCCTGTGGAAATAACAAACTGTTGCTTTACTATTGGTATTTATTTGGTTTGGTAAATACCATAAGGTTCAGAGCACGCCAAGTGCTGGCTCTCATTCAGTCCATTTTCCAAACTTTAGAATCTGTATATAATATTAGAATACTGGAATCTAGATTATTAACAATTGTGGTTACTTTTCTTAGATTGCTGTGAGAATTTTTTTCTATTTATTGCTGAATGTGTATTTAAACACCAATTCTTGGAACTCTCCCTTAAATTTATTCAGTTGTGATTTTCCAACAATGATCGTTGTCAGGGAGTTACGATGAGTAACAGAATATTTCAGTGTTAACAAGAACACCTTTTTATGACTTGGCAGAGGAACTGGGCAGTGATGAAGATGATATTGATGAAGATGGACAAGAATATTTGGAGATTCTGGCTAAGCAAGCAGGTGAAGATGGAGATGAGGAAGATTGGGAAGAAGATGATGCTGAAGAAACTGCCCTGGAAGGCTATTCTACAATCATTGATGATGAAGATAACCCTGTTGATGAGTATCAGATATTTAAAGCTATATTTCAGAGTAAGTTTACTTGTTCTGTATAATTCAGATAGTTCCAAATGACCCATTTTCCTGAATCAAACTGTTCTTTATGTCTGCCCCCTAAAGAAGAGATTGGGGTATATCAAACCCAAACTAGAATATGATTTAGGATTGTTAGGCAAAGTAACCAAAGTTACTTCTCCTATTGCCTTAGAGATTCAGAGTATTTTCCTCATCCTATTATTTTACTTTTATTTAGATCATAATTTTGAAATAGGCACATCACAGGAAAATGATATACTTCATTGTAGCCTCCCAGGTTTTCCCAGAAGTATCTACCCTTATGTTTCTTGTGTTTGTGTGTATTTCTCCCCCTGGCTAAACCTGTGCTTACCTATCTGAGAATTTGACCATTTTTTTACATGTATAGTCTTGGGAATCTTTATTCTTTTCTCCTGCTTCACAGTGTGTGGCTATAGACTGCTGGGTGCCACTTTTTGGTTTTGATAATCATTTACTTGGATTTCAACAAAATACAACATCAGTGTTCTTTAACCTAGCTTAAGAAATTTGAACCTCCTTTCCTTCCAGTTATACTGCTTTCCTATTTTATCATTCCCATACATTATGAATTTTGATGTAGAATAAATTCTCTGATAAGCAAAGCATTAATCTTCCAAACCCATGACAAAGCAATTTTGATGCTAGGTTGCGGAAATGCAAGTAATTGTTTTGGGGCTATGTGGCAGGCTGTTAAAATTGATTGAAGTGCTAAGAACTGACTGGCTTTTGTCCTTGACTTTGTATTTTGTATACTTAAACACATGTTAATTCCTAAATGATGGTTTATAATAGAAGGCTCATGCACAGTAAAGGCAATAAAGTAGAAGTAGAATATCATGAGGAAATGAGTTTTCATTTTTGGGAATTACTCTGTAAAAATTTTTTATTTTGTGGAAAGCCTTTATAGAGAACATTTTCTCTCACTCACTCACCATACACACACACCCCTTTCTGTAGCTAATTGAAACACAGACGTATATAGTTAGACTTGTTACCATTATATATCAGCTTATCTAGTGTGCGTTTTCATTAAACAGTGAGATTTTTAACACCTGGTCTTGTGATATGCTGGGAAATTTTGTTATTCCTTCTTATGGGTTGTATTTGACCATTATTTGAAGTGAAGTGAAGTCGCTCAGTCGTGTCCGACTCTTTGCGACCCCATGGACTGTAGCCTACCAGCCTCCTCCCTCCATGGGATTCTCCAGGCAAGAGTACTGGAGTGGGTTGCCATTTCCTTCTCCAGGGGATCTTCCCGACCCAGGGATCGAACGCAGGTCTCCCGCATTCCAGGCAGACGCTTTAACCTCTGAGCCACCAGGGAAGTCCGACTATAATATAAAAATACGTGAGCATTTTAAGTACTGCAGGGTACCTTTCTATGGAAAGACTACATATATTTAAGAAAGATTTTTGAATAAGAAATGCAGAAAAAAAATTTATTTTGTACCATTCATCTCTTTTTTTAAGGTTTCTGGGTTTTTTTAATGTAGGAATTTGAGAATTATCCAGAATATGGGAATGTGTCCATTTTTAAGTTGCTTTAACTCTGAATCTTCTAAGGAGTTTGAGTTAACTTTATTTCTAGTTTCCCTACTTTGTTACTTGTTAGATAACAACTGATTTAGGTTCTGTTTACTAACGGTGAGGATTTTGAGTGTGATTAGATTTTTGAGGCATAATGCTAAACCATAAATTTTTCCCCTGTATGTTTTTCTCACAAGCAATTTAAAGTACTGTAGGTAACTAGTGGGAAAATATAAATGAGATCAGAATTTCAGTAATGGAGGTAGAGTAGAGGGAACAGAATAGTAGAGAACTACCAGGACTCTCTTACCGCCCTTTTTTACCTTGTTTTCCTTTTGATAGCTATACAAAATCGTAATCCTGTGTGGTATCAGGCTCTGACTCACGGTCTTAATGAAGAACAAAGAAAACAGTTACAAGATATAGCGACTCTAGCCGATCAAAGAAGAGCAGCCCATGGTATGTTCCTTGACCCTCTTTAATGCAATTAATAACTTTGATACACCTTTAAAATTTAAATTTGGTGATTTAAAATTATGTAAAAGCTACAGTTGTTGGAAGTGATAAGAAATTCACTTTAATCTGTAGGAATGAGATGAGTTTTGGTTTTGGCCACAATTTCTTGATTTTAAGTGTAGTTGAAGACTATAATAAGGTTGCTAAATCTCATGGGGCTAGTTTGATAGTGGAAAATTCTGAAAACTGCAGTTTCCTAAAAGTATATTAAAGACATACATCATTTATTTTCATCAGTAGACATTTCATGGTTAACAATATATAAATGCTTTTCAATATAGGATATTTTAGGTAATACACATTCTAACAGTTTTGTAGGTCTTAATAACTGTGAGTCAGACTAGTTTTATTTTCAGCAAGGGTCCTCCTTATAAAAAAGGAAGTATTTATACCTCTTTTCTAAAGTATTTATATTTGAATTTGCTTGCAGTAAATTCATTAGCTGTTACTACCTTTGGAATTGGATCCTATTGATTCACTGTTTGACTCAAAATAGGGTATTTAAAGATTTTTCTTTTTAAACAATGGGAAGTGAAAATTGGCTAAGAAGTCTACAGCGTACAAGAGAGTTCATCTTCTCTACATATTACACACTTCTCTTCTTTACATATGGAGGGAGAACAGAGACCAAAGTTTGGAACTTCCTGGCTAATATTGGTGGTTTAGCTGTTGTTAATGTCTGTTGGTTCCTTCTGTTCTCCAAAGTAGTAAGCTGATCGAATGCTCTATGAAATGTTTACTTTTTGTTTTTCTAGAATCCAAAATGATTGAGAAACATGGAGGATACAAATTCAGTGCTCCAGTCGTGCCAAGTTCTTTCAATTTTGGAGGCCCGGCACCAGGGATGAATTGAGTTACCACTTTCCTTCCTGCAGTGTGATTGTAGTGAAGAGCTTGTGTTCCTCCTAGTAGCGGTTCCAGAACTGGTTCATGTTATCTACTCTAAACTAATTGATCAATAGATGGACAAAGAAACCCCAGAAGGTGGGACTTGATCATGCAACTTGGCACTGAAAATGAAACTAGAGGGATTTTGGCTGGGGAGGGAGGTAACTTGGCGGGATAGGGAGTATTTTCTTTATTTTTTGAAGAAAGTAAGGATTTGACTGAAAGTTCAAGTGACACTGTGGAAATCTGCAACAGGAGGGGATGTCATGAAGGCAGCTTTTCTTTTTCTGAGGAAAAAAATAGGCATGGGCTACAGGACTATTTAAAATGTCTCATTTACAGTATAAGCTCAAAGGTAGATGTAATTTTTACACCTATGAGTATTTGTCCAATTTCTGTCTCTCCTTCACCATTGGGTATCTATTCTTTATATGTAAATAAGATAAGGTAATCGATAGCCTTATTCAGTCTTCATCATTTTCATTCATCAAAGATTGTTCCTATGTAGATTATTGGACATTTATTGTAGCACTACATAACTGATTAAAAAAAAAATCTGTAAATGAATTAGCACTTTCATATTGAAACAAGCCTGCTAGCCTATGTATAAAATAGCAAAATGTTTGCTGTTTATAAAAAGATGGGATGTAATGGGGTGGGGGGCAGGGGTAATTTCAAGTTATTAATTTAAAAATGAATTAGCAATTTTGTACCTGGTGACTTTGTGGTGCACTCACCTCTGATAGTGACTTGAATTCGGTATGTTAAAAGGGGTTAGTGATATTTCATTGCTGCTAAAAATGGCAACTCCCTCTGTGTCCTGTTTTTTTCTTAAAGCTCTCAGTGTACAAGTGGATATTTGGGTACAAGACCTTACTGTAACAAAGAGGAAAGGTGATATTTGAAGCATGTAAATTGGATATAAAGTTCTACTCTTAAAGAGTTGATCAAAGAGTATGACTAAACATCTATATATGCAATCTATTAAAAGAACTTAATTCGGCTCTTATGTCTTGATTTGATTGCAGTTTTTTTCTAATTATAAATTTTTTCCTCATTGATCTATTTTTATCCTATAACTAGAAAGAATAGGAAATGCACACTTTTAAAATTGACATTTAACACCTGCCCACCTCCCTTTCCCATCTCCTCTGTCCCTCTTGTTGATGCTGGTATCTGATAGGCTGAAGGCACAGGGTTCCCCCCAAAAACCACTGTTGATACCACTGCAAAAACAAGCCAGGAACAAGACAGCGTGGAGAGGTTGGCTTGCTTCCCTCTCTTCTAACTGCATGTTCAAAAATAAGCTGTTATTGATCTTGAACATCTGTCAGATGAGTCATACATTGGGTTATTTTTTTATATACATGTATACACACAATATTTCAAATTGAAAGCAACATCTCAATGGATTCAAAACTATTGAGTGCTGTTGTCTATAACAGACTAGAAAATTTGTAAATGTAAAAATGAAACAAATGCACATATTATTTAAAATGCATAATGAAAACCCATTGGTGTTGTGTTTTTCTTGTATGCCAGTAATTAAGCCACTGTTGGCATTGTTTGGTTTTCTATTTTAACACTGAAGGAGTGAGAGTATTTCCTATATTTATGAATTTACTATGAAAATCTTGGCAAAAAAAGAAAAAAATGTTTGTCTGAAATGTGTGGGTGAAAATTGTTAATCAAGTGTGTTTCTACTTTTTCGCCCCAAGTTGAACACCATCTGTAAACCCTAGGTTGCTTCAGGGGATTTCATTATTACATAAAAGTCATAAAATTAAAATGGAGTAGTTGTATATATGCAACATTATGTACAGAGGGGAAGTGCTAAATAGTATTAAACATTTTCGTCTTCCTTTACCTTTTATCCCCTACCTAATATCTAGTCTACTTTTTTAAATTTCAAATTTCACTGCTCTTTGAATTGATAATTTCAATTTTCACATTGTTATTGGAAACCATATTAATAAAGGTTTTAGTTATTCCCATGCACAGTATGAAAATTCTCGGTTGCTGAGATTTTGTTTCAAGGAAATGTATTGGCATGTCTTTGAGATCAAGTTTTATTGTCTCCTCTGTCATACAATCCAAACTAATCTACATTTATGAATTTTTGACTGAAATGAAAGACCTTAAAATTAAACTATATTTAATATTAAATATTGTTCAAATGGTAGTTTCTAATGCATCAAATATACCTCGGTTATTTTCAGTATTTCCTTAGATATAACATCAAATTAGAGTTTGTTATAGATTATGAATCTTGATAATGTATCAGTGTTTTTAAATAAGGTTATAGGACTTTTAGATAACTTTTTGAGAGTAGTATTTATAAACTTGTAATTAGTTGCATGTGGATTTATTTATTTCTTTAACATACAGCATTTCCCACAGTTTCACTAATCTATAACTTATTTTTTAATTTATACAAGTTAATTCTGATTTTGTTTGGGTTTCAGTGTGTCTTTTTTAATGGCTGACATTAGCATAAAATCTTCACTTTTTTGTAAACCTAAGCCATCCATTTTTATAAAAGCTATTCGTTTATCAGTATTAAATAAAAGATGTTAATCTATTTCTCTGCAGGTAACAGAATGGTGATTACTAATCTACATGCCTTACCAGGATAATGACTGCTATGTTCATCTCTTGAAGAGACCAGAGTGTAGAGCAGGGGTGGTCATACCACAGTACTGTGGCTATATTCAGTTCCAGATATAGTCCCTGAAGCAAGCATTTAGAAAAAGTTATTAGGAATTATAATAATAAACACCACGTCTTTGGGAGGCTCTAGCACAATGAATTAAGCATAGTAAGCATTCCATAAGTGTTTGTGAAATAAATGACCTAAAATTACATTAAAACATTGGTTATAAAAATGTCACTTCTGTTCTATGTAATTTTAAGTTTTGGTGAATGTTGATCCCTTCTGAAGTTGAGGTTTTACCGTTGATGAGGTTGGCCACCCTTGCAATAATAGCACTTCAGTGCATGCGGTTTTTACAAACGGAAACTAGATATACAGCTAGAAATCCAGAATTTTGTTACTATGAGAGGAATATCTTTTAAATAACTTTTTGAGAGGTAATTCCCCCTTTAGTTTTTTTTTTTTAAGTACGGGTGATAGAAATTTGTCAATTATATTTGGTATCTGAATCCTATATTTAAGTGCTTCCTACCAGAGTCTTTTTTAAAAGTTCCTTTTAACATCCTTTTAATAAACTCAAAAAGGAATTTCCTCAATCTGAAAGAAAGGCTAAAATTAATGGACTTAATAATGAAAGAGTAAAACCCTTCCCCCTAAGATCAAAAATGCCTCCTGTTGCCACTTCTGTTTAGCATTGCACATAGGGTTTTGTTCATTGTTGTTGTTCAGTTGCTACTGTGTCCGACTCTGACCCCATGATCTGCAGAACGCTAGGCTCCTCTCCTCTGTCCTTCTCTTTCTCCCCGAGTTTGCTCAAGTTCATGTCCATTGAGTCAGTGATGCTATCTAACTATTTCATCCTCTCCTTTTGCCTTCAATCTTTCAATAAGGGTTTAGCCAGGCCAGTTAGGCAGGAAGAAATAAGACATCCAGTGGGAAAGGAAGAAGTAAAATGTATTCTCAGATGACTGATGTCACAGAAAACCCTGAAGAATCCACACACAAAGAGCTAATGACTTCAAGTTTGCAAGGCATAAGGTTTATATACAAATATACAGTTGTATTTCTATACAGCAGGAGTGAAATTAAGAAAATTACATTTATGGTGGTGTTTAGTCACTAAATTGTGTTCAACTCTTGCCACCCCATGGACTGTAACCCGTCAGGCTCCTCAGTCAATAGGATTTCCCAGGCAAGCATACTGCAGTGCAGTGGGCTGTCATTTCCTTCTCCAGGGGATCTTCCCAACACAGGGATTGAAGTCTGCTGCTTGGCTGGCAGGTTCTTTACCACTGAGCCACCACCCAGTAAGAATAGGTAACCTTTTTTTTCCCTTTTTTTGCTGTAACTTCTGGCTTCTGGGATTTTAGTTCCCCAATCAGGGATTGAACACATGCCCTTGGCAGTTAAAGTACAGATTCGTAACCACTGACCACCAGGGAATTCCCAAGGATAGATACCTTCTACTGACCAAAGGAATAGAATTGAGAGTCTAGAAATAAACCTTTAAGTTTATTGTCAATTGATTTTCAATAGGGTCTTCCCTCATAGCTCAGTTGGTAAAGAATCTGCCTGCAATGCAGGAGACCCCAGTTCTATTCTTGGGTCGGGAAGATCTGATGGAGATCTATTCTTGGGTTGGGAAGATCTGATGGAGAAGGGATAGGCTACCCACTCCAGTATTCTTGGGGTTCCCTTGTGGCTTAGCCAGTAAAGAATCCACCTCCAATTTGATCCCTGGGTTGGGAAGATCTGCTGGAAAGGAGAAAGGCTACCCACTCCAGTATTCTGGCTTGGAGAATTTCATGGGGTCACAAAGAGTCGGACACGACTGAGCAACTCTCATATTCCTAGGTGGCACTAGTGGTAAAGTGTCCACCTGCCAATGCAGGAGACATAGGGGAGTCAGGTTCTATCCCTGGTTTGCGAAGATCCCCTGGAGGAGGGCATGGCAACCCACTCCAGTGTTCTTGCTGGGGAATACCATGGACAGAGGTGCCTGGTGCGCTATAGTCCATAGTATCACAAACTGGACATGACTGAAGTCACTGAGCACATACTTATGCACAATTTTCAACAAGGGTCCCAAAACCAATGTAGGAAAGAATCTTTTAAAAATGGCTCTGGGACAGCTGGGCATATTCTTAGGAAAAAATACAGGTGTAAATTGTGGTGACTGAGCTAGTTTCTTCGATATAACACCAAAGACCAAGAAACAAAAACATGATTTAGATTTCATCAAAACTTTGGTTCAAAGGTTACTTTGGAAAAGTGAAAAGACTCCACAGGATGGGAAAAAGTATCTGCTAATCTTGAGTATATTCAGAATTCAACAAGAAAACCCCAATGTAAGAATGGTAAAGAATCCAGTTAGACCTTTCTCCAAAGAAATAAATGGCCAGTTATCTTAGGAAATGCTTAACATCTCTAGTCATTCAGTTCAGTCACTCAGTCGTGTCCAACTTTTGCGACCCCATGCACAGCAGCACGGTAGGTTTCCCTGTCCATTACCAACTCCTGGAGCCTGCTCAAGCTCATGTCCATAGAGTTGTGCCTTCCATCCATCTCATCCTCTATCGTCTCCTCCTGCCTTCAGTCTTTCCCAGCATCAGGGTCTTTTCCAATGAGTCAGTTCTTCGCATCAGGTGGCCAAAGTATTGGAGTTTCAGCTTCAGCATCAGTCCTTCCAGTGAATATTCAGGACTGTTTTCCTTTAGGAGGGAATGCTTGGATCTCCGAGCAGTCCAAGGGACCCTCAAGAGTCTTTTCCAACACCACAGTTCAGAAGCATCAATTCTTCAGCCTCAGCTTTATAGTCCAACTCTCAAGTCCGTATTTGACTACTGGAAAAACCATAGCTTTGACTAGATGAACCTTTGTCGGCAAAGTGATGTCTTTGCTTTTTAATATGTTAGTCATTAGGGAAATGCAGATCAGAATTCATGATGCAGTATTCCTTATCTACTAGCCTGTTTAATCAGAAAGGTGCACAATCACATGTATTGGTGAGGAGGAAGAGAAATTGTACCCCTGTACAGTGTTGGTACAATATAAAATACTTACCTGTTGTATAAAAGTTTGACGGTTCCTTAAAAGGTTGAAAAGTGTCACCTAACAACTCCACTCCCATATATGTGTGTGTGTGTGTATATATATATGTATCCACACATGTATATATAAAATCTGAGAGAAATGAAGCCTGTCCACACAAGAACTTGGTGCACCGTTGTTCATACTAGCATTATTATAGCCAAGAGCAGGAAACAACCCAAATAGCCACTGGTGAGTGGATAAACAAAAGGTGAAATATCCATACAGTCAGATATTTGGCAGTAAAAAGGAATGATGTGCAATTACACACTGCAGTGTGGATGAGCTTTGAAAACAAGTCAGACACGAGTCCATATATATGAAATGTCAAGAATAAGCAGATCAGTGGATTAGTGGTCACTGGGATGGGGGTGGGGAGGGAGGACAGAATGGAATGAGTGTAATGGGTGTAGGTTTTCTCCTGGGCATGATTAAAGTGTTTTCCATTAGGTACTGGTGATAGTTGAACAGCCTGGTGAATATACTAAAAACTACTGAAGTGCATGTATACTTTAAAATGGTTGAGTTTTCTGGTATATGAGAATCTCAATTTTCAGTTTTAAGTTTCTTAAAGTTCTCTAAAAAGTAATAATGTTTATTCATTAAGTATAAAGTAAGAGCTAGCTATCCTCATATATAGGGAAAACTGTCTTAGAGATTGTATTCTGCCAATATTTAGTTATTTGAGCTAGCTGCTCTTTTTTTTTTTTTTTTTTTTAATCACATCACCCCATCAAACAGCCCTAGCTGGCACCACACTTTGGCAGGGTAGATAGCAGGAGGAAGAATTCTTAAAAAAATTTTTTTTTCCTGTAAATGCTGCATCTTTGTTATATATTTCAGTGTAATACAGCATTAGAAATTTAAGACTGAGCCATCTTTTTTTCCGTCTCCTCCCAAAATTACAGCACCTAGTGCTTTTCTATAAAATGGTATCAATCTTACCGTTTATTTGGAGACAAAAGCTTCACCTTAAAAAAAAAAAAAGCCTCACTTTGACTTGAGTATGTCTTTTCAGAAAAATAAAAATCATTTTAAAAACAATGGTTTCATTTCTAGACTATTCTTTACTGCTGAAGTACTACCTACTTACTATGTATATTAGTGAAACTTGATTTTCCTTTTGTCTGGAATGTCATATTTAAGCAAATATAATTAGAAGCCAAAAATGACTGCTAGAATCTTACGGAGGAAGCCAGTTTCAAAGGAACACCTGGAATCTTCAAGGGCTTTAATTGATAAAATTTTGTAAATAGAGTTCATTTTCTCTTAGCTTTCCATTAAAATAAACCAAACACATTAACCACAACTAATAATCTTGGAGCTCAGTTGTCAGGTGCTATTTTCAAAGATGTAACAAATGAATGGGCTTCTCTGGCGGCTCAGCAGTAGTGAATCTGCCAGTCAACACAGGAGGTGCAGGTTCCATCGCTGGGTAGGGAAGATCCCCTGGAGAAGGTAATGGCCAGCCACTCCAGGAATCTTGCCTGGGAAATCCCATGGACAGAGGAGCCTGGCAGAATAGACCTGAGGTGGCAAAAGTTGGACACGATTTAGCGATTCATTCAACAACGAATGAATGAATTGGGTTGACAAGTGGTCCATGGGTAGAGTTGGCAAAATTGAAAACTGCACATACTGGAGTTACTATCAATAACTTGAAATGACTGGAGTCCTGCAGTTAGCCACTAACAAAACATTACCAGTTTTTTATCAGCACTATGCTTAAGTCAGCATACATACTGAGAACTATATCTGAGATTGGAAAGAAATGTTTTAAGTAACATATACTTCTAAAAGTATATTCTAATAAAGCTCTGATTAATGTTTTCAGTGTAGAAGCTGAGTGAGATTAACTGAGTGGGTTTATACTACAGACCAAGGATTCTGGGTCCATGAGCCCTATGAAACTGCGATGCCTTTAGTATATTTTTCATAGCTTTTATCTGAATCTCAAAGGAGTTTTCAAAGTGCTTAGAAACCACTGCTGTTGAGCATTAAAGTGAGACTTGGAGAGAGAGGCAACATCAAGCATTTGAAAAATACCTCTGATAGGCACTGTGCTACCTTCTACATTCTCATGTATCTTCCCAATCAACACTTGTGAAGTTTTTATTTATTTGCTCTGGGTCTTAGTTGTAGCATGTGAGATCTAGTTCCCTGGTCAGAAATCGAACCCAGGCCCCCTGCATTGGGAGCAGAGTCTTAACCAGTGGACCACCAGGAAAGTACCTGAAGTAAGTTTTTATTTTACAAATGGGGCAAGACGAGTTTCTAAGACAAGTGGCACATCTAACAGCCACAGCATCCAATAAAGAGCAAATGACTAGCTTGTTTTTAAATTCTTTAGCATTTTAAGAAAAAAAGACAAAAATTCTTCAGTGTTTGAAAATGAAAGTCATTCAGTTGTGTTGGACTCTTTGCCACCCCATGGTCTATACAGTCTGTGGAATTTTCCAGGCCAGAAGACGAAAATACCAGAATACCGACCGGTAGCCTTTCCCTTCTCCAGGGGATCTTTCCAACCCAGGGATGAAACCCAGGTCTCCCGCATTGCAAGCAGATTCTCCACCCACTGAGCCACCAGAGAAGCCCAGTGTAAGAATTGTAGATTTTTTTCAGTGTTTTTAAAATTCTACAAATTTAGGGGAAAAATGTATTAATAAACCTATTACAGAAATAATTTGGTAACTCAGTCACCTTCTCCTAGACATAGTTACTTTTAAGAGTTGAATGCATTGATTTTTTTGCCAAACCACCAGACTTATGGGATCTTCATTTCCCCACCTATCCCTCAGCAATGAAAGCACGGAGTCCTAACCACTGGACTGCCAGGGCATTCCTTTCACGTTTCTTCTATACACAGAATACTTTAGTAGTCATATCAGTGTGCAAATATGCCCAAATCAACCAATTCTCCAGAAAATTCTGAGTTAAATGTTTTTAAAAACATAATAGTAACAGTTTTTGAAGGAGGCTAGAACCAGACCACCTCACTTGCCTCTTGAGAAATATGCAGGTCAGGAAGCAACAGTTAGAACTGGACATGGAACAAGACTGGATCCAAACAGGAAAAGGAGTATGTCAAGGCTGCATACTGTCACCCTGCTTACTTAACTTATATGCAGAATAGATCATGAGAAACGCTGGGCTGGAAGAAGCACAAGCTGGAATCAAGATTGCCAGGAGAAATAGCAATAACTTCAGATATGCAGATGACACCACCCTTATGGCAGAAAGTGAAGAGGAAATAAAAAGCCTCGAAAGTGAAAGAGGAGAGTGAAAAAGTTGGCTTAAAGCTCAGCATTCAGAAAACGAAGATCATGGCATCTGGTCCCATCACTTCACGGGAAATAGATGGGTAAACAGTGTCAGACTATATTTTGGGCTCCAAGGTCACTGCAGATGGTGACTGCAGCCATGAAAGTAAAAGATGCTTACTCCTTGGAAGGAAAGTTATGACCAACCTAGATAGCATATTGAAAAGCAGAGACCTTACTTTGCCAACCAAGGTCCATCTAGTCAAGGCTATGGTTTTTCCAGTGGTCACGTATGGATGTGAGTTGGACTGTGAAGAAAGCTGAGCTCCGAAGAATTGATGCTTTAGAACTGTGTTGTTGGAGAAGACTCTTGAGAGTCCCTTGGACTGCAAGGAGATCCAACCAATCCATCCTAAAGGAGATCAGTCCTGGTGTTTGGAAGGACTGATGCTGAACCTGAAACTCCAATATTCTGGCCACCTCATGCGAAGAGTTGAAAGTGTGAAAGTTGCTCAGTCGTGTCCAACTCTTTGCGATCCCATGGACTATACAGTCCATAGAATTCTCCAGGCCAGAATACTGGAGTGGGTAGCCTTTCTCTTCTCCAGGGGGATCTTCCAAACACAGGGATCAAACCCAGGGATCGAACCCAGGTCTCCCACATTGCATTTGGATCTGTTACCTGCTGAGCCACAAGGGAAGTGTTGACTTATTGAAAAAGACCCTGATGCTGGGAGGGATCAGGGGCAGGAAAAGGGGACAACAGAGAATGAGATGGCTGGATGGCATCACCGACTCAATGGACATTAGTTTGGGTAAACTCCAGGAGTTGGTGATGGACAGGGAGGTCTGGCGTGCTGTGATTCACGGGGTCGCAAAGAGTCAGACACGAATAAGCGACTGAACTGAACTGAGAATTAAGTTAGCCTGTTTAGAAAACTGGTGAAAAAGTTCAGCTTTGTGGAAAAGCCTGGACTAACAATGATTGGCAGTTAAATGTTTTCAAGCCATTAATTTGTTAAGATGTAATAAGATGAGGAATAGGTGATTCAGGGAAAATCTGGATTATGGGTGGCCCTAAATATTACGGACATTTGAACTCTGTTCTGTAGTCAGTGGTAAACATTGTAACACAAAGTTCTATTACCTGTGACAATATCATTAGTGTATCTTTGTGAATTAAAGTAGAATTATAGCATCCTATTCACCATTATCATTCAATGTTTACAACCACTTGGTCCCAAGGATAGAAAGATGTCCTGTAACCAAGATCCACAATTACAGGGTGATTTTTAACTTCCTTTTTGAGATTCTGTATTACAATGTTTTAACAAACACACTAAAGGTTAGTGACTTAGTAATAAATGACTACCATAAAAATATTTTGATTAATAACATTTCTGATTACAAAATATAGATGTAACATCTGGAAGGTACATAAGTATAAATTAGAACACTTGTCTGAACCCTCTACTCTGTGAAAAAAGGAGTCTATCCATCGAGAACAAGACTATTTGGAATGAGCCAATTCCTCCAGTTTCAAGCAACTTAATCCATTCTTATGTGTCCCATTTTTTATTCTTATAAGGGAATAAAAGATAGTAACTAAACTTCTAAAGATCATGTATTCAAACGACAAGTCTCTTCCTTCCAATGGCGTTTGGGCACCAATTAGGCAGCTATACCTTCGTTAGGGTCTGTGCGCCCCTCACTTCCTACCAAAACCAAGGTAACGCTAAAATCTCACACTAGACTCAAGTGTAAATAAAAACACTGTAATTATCCGAAAGACAGTCTATAATCACCTGAAAGACACTAAATCAAACATTATCCAGCTTTCTCCAATTTTTGTAAGCATTACACAAATCTCCAGTTACAGCGGGACCATCCTCTTCATTCTTAGTAACTCAAATCTACACTTGGAACGCCCGATTTAACAAATCTTGAGTCTACACACTTTATCTCATCTTTATTCAGCTTCGTTGCCAAAACACATGAATACATACTGAATACTCCTCAAATGAGACTTGTATTTCCAATAGCTTTAAAAAATTTGGGTTAAGAGCTAGAGAAACGTTACCTAAACTTCACAACTAACTTGTATACAATCTTAATAGGTACAGGGAGACCCACTCAATGCTTTCCCCACCCTTTTTGACTTTAAATTCGCGACACACACAAGAGGGAAAGTAAAAAAGTTAGCGACACCATTAGAGACGATTTCAAAATTTGAACTTAAGCAACGTGAAAACGCAAAGCATCCGCAATGTCTCCTAGCAGAGTCCAAGACCACCGCCTCGTTGTCGAGTTTCGCCTGAGCTTCGGCTCAGGCAGGAGGTTCATCCTCCTACCAATGATGATAACCCGGCGACTGGAAAAGCAAAGGTAGTCTTGGCAGCCAGTGACAAGGATACGGCAGCTCTCAAAAACCAGAACCTCCATCCAAGAGCAAAGGCCTCAGCTGGCACCAAGAGCCCCCAGGGAACTGTGAGCAGTCGCATCCCGTCTCACCCCACCCTACCGACGGGGCAACACTCAGCAATTGCTAGGCAAAGCGCAACCGATCTCCAGAACGCGCTCCAGCAAGCCCACCGGGAGAGCCAAAGCCACCTCCTAGCCCCTGTGGGGAAAATGGCGCCTGTGAACTCTTCTCCCTCCCGGCTAGTCACAAGGACCAGCCTCCCTCCCTCGCTACAAAATGGCGCCTCCTGCTGGGGCCCCAGAATAGGCATAATTCACTTGTCAGAGAGGCGTTGTCGCGCTGGGATGAGCGGTTCTGTCAACCAGTCAGAAGCAGGAACTTTGGTTCCTCACTTTGGGTAAGCCACTCAGTCGCTGGCTGTAAGGCCAGGCGAGGCTGACGTCAGGTAAGGGGGCGTGGATAAGGCAGTCTTCTTTCGCGTCGCCTAAATTTGAGCCAATGGCAAGCAGGAAGCGTCTAGTGAGTGACGTAATGACAATCCAATGGAGGCTGGGGGCGGGCCTCAGAGCTACTATGCGGGTTGCGGGGCTTGGGGGCCGGGCGGCTGTTTCCTGTCCTGGTGCATGGTGGTCGGACGAAGGAATTGTTGGAAAATTTTCTCGGAGGTTCGTATATAAATGTGTTTTTACCCAGTGTGCATTATTCTCCGCCCGGCCGCCGCCCTTAGCGCGGCGGCGCGGGCCCGCTTGGGCCCGGGCTCTGGCTCCGGCTGGTCAGCCTCCACCTCAGGCCTTGCCGATCCTACGGCCGGTCGCGGTAGTGGTAGTTGCGTCTGGGCAGAAGCGGAGTTTATTAATAACCCGCGGCCGCCACTCTAGGGCGGCGGAGCTTTTCTCTGTGAGGACGCAAACCACCCCCCCTCCCCCCAGTCTCGTCGCGTAGCGCCCCGCCTGTTCCCCTCAGGGGACCGCCGAGGGGAGGGAGTGAAAGAGGGGAGGGTGGAGCCCTCGGGAGCCTGGCGGCGCTTCTCGGCTTGACCTCAGCGCGGAGCGAGTCCCCAGGCGCCGCCGCGGCGAAGCTTCTCGGGCTGAGACGCTGGGCCCTGGTCCCCACCAGGCCCCGGCTGGGGCGCCGGCGGCAGAACTGGCCGAGAGCCCGATTGGGTTCCCGCCTGCAGATCGCCCCCAATATTTCCTCCTGCTCAGACCATGCACACATTTCTTGTTTCCCTCACTTGGAAAAAAAAAAAAAAAATTGGGGTCGTTGAGCCTAATATCGAATATTGGAAATTACTGATTTTATCGTTCTGTTTTCTCGATTTTGGTGAAAAGAGTGAACGAGTCCTTTCGTTGTTTTGTAACATTTATTGTGGAACGTCCATCAATATTCTCTCCCCTTTTGGTCTTTTTAACATTGTTTACTCATTAAAGAAGTTAAAAGTGATAAAATGATTGCCAAACTGATGATAAGTTTAAGATCAATTTAAGCTTTTGAAAGTGTGTCTGTAGTCAGCTGGTATAATCTAGTGAAGATGTGAAAAATTGTAATTTCGAGGTTGTCGCCTTTGTCCTGAATTTTACTAGAAGCTGTAAGCGTCCAGTAGTTTTGCTGTAGTTAACAAAAATCTGTGCAATATTTAATATTTTCCCTTGCTGATGGCGTAGTTTCAGTTCGTTATTAAGTGTTTAATAAATTAGAGACTAGGTAATGAAATCATCCAAAAGTTCCGGTAAGATAGTAAGGAATTTTACCCAAGTGTATTTTGATTACTTCGGAAATTATTTAGTGTACAAATACTTTGCCTATTTTTTCCATAGCCACCTTTTAGTTTTTAAAAATAACAGCTTTATTGGCAGACTACAGACCTTTACAATTCACCCCGTTAAAGTATGTAATTAGGTAGGTTTAATGTTTTCACGGAGTTGTGCAACCATTACCAAAATTTTAAAACATGTTCATCACCCCCCAAGAAAGTCGGTACCCACTGAGTTTCTCCTGATTTCCCCATAACACACCTCTTTCACCAACCACTAATCGACAAGTTTGTCTGTTCCCAGAGTTTCGGAATCACACAGTATGTGCTTCTTTCACTTAGCATGTTTGCAAGGTTCATTCATGTTAGAGCATGTATGAGTACTTCATTTCTTTTTATTGCCAAATATTTAATTGTGGGGACATAACACCTTTTATTTGTCTGTTCATCTGTTGATGTGGACTTTCAGGTTGCTTCTGTCTTGACTATTATGCATAATGCTGCTATAACAATCACATATATTTATTATTTATCTATTCCTTTGGCTCCTCTGGGTCTTAGTTGTGGCATGTGGAATCTTTTAGTTACATCATGAACATGTGAAATTGATTTCTCTGACCAGGGAGCTAACCAGGGTCCCCATCATTGTGGGTGTGCAGTCTTAGCCAGTGGACCACTGGGAAGTCCCCTCTACTGTTAGTTTAGTTGTTATTAAATATTTATAATGTAGGTACAGTTTATGATTACATGAGGAGAACTTTCTGAGTCCTGATGTTCTTATCATTACTTAATTTTGAAGTTCTTATATAGTTTTTGTTTTTATGTATGTGTTAGTTATTTGGCTGCCCTGGGCTTTAGTTTCAACATGTGGGATCTAGTTTCCTCATCAGGAATCAAACGCAGGGCCCCTGCATTGGGAACTCAGAGTCAGCCTCTCTACCACTAGGGCAGCCCTTGTTTTTATTTTTAATTTGAAATTTTACCCAGTTCTTAGTCTTTTTGCACTTGGCTTTATTTCAGGACATAGTGATTATTTAGAGTTGAGTTGTTTGTGTCATTGCTGATCTCTATGCTTAATTTACATTTTAAGGATAGCTTTAAGACAGTGTATTATACTATCAAAATGATTTTGTTTTTAAGATGGATCTTACTGAAAATCTCCCTCCCTCTCAGAGAAGTAAAAAATCTTCATAGTTTCCGATAAATTTGATCCTGTTTTAAAACCGTGCCACTGTGGGAACTCTGTACTCTGTGGAAATAACTTATCCATTAATGTGTAGACACAGGCCTTTAACTCCAAACTACATTTTTTTTGTAGTTAAAATACCACTTTATGGAAATTTCCCGGTGGTCCAGTGATTAGGACTTGGTACTTTCACTGCTGGGGGCCTGAGTTCAATTCTTGGTGCGGGGAACTAAGATTCCACATGTGGCACCTCTGCCAAAATAAGTAAATATATATTTTTTAAAGTCAATTATTTAAAATCACCTTTAGAAATTATTTTTTGTCTTTTTTTCAGGGAAAAAACTTTCATAAGGATAAGGAAATTTTTTTCTCTTTTTAAATTGAAGTGTAGTTGATTTACATTTTACTTGTTTAGAGTGTATAACAGTGATTCAGCATTTTTATAGATTGACATTTTTTATTTTTAACTTAAAAAATTTTTTTTATTGGAGGAACCTTGAAAACATTATTTAGTTTAAGTGAAAGAAGACAGTCACGAAAGACCATATGCTATGATTCCATTTATATGAAGTGTCCAGAATAAGCAAATCTGTAGAAATAGAAAGTAGATTGGGGTTACCTATGGGTTTGGGAAAGGGGAGATAGGCTTTTCTTTTGCTGGTGATAAAAATATTCTGAATTCAGGTTGTGGTAATATTTGTACACTCTAAATATACTTAAGTCATTGACTTGTACACCTTAAATGGATAAATTTTATGGTGTGTGAATTGTATCTCAATAATGGTATTTTCAAAAAGGAAAACTATGAACAAGAGGAAAGTTTCTCTTGAATAACACATCTCTGAAAATTTTTTTTGTTTTTTTCGTCCTCTGGCAATACCACTTGATGGAAATTCCCTAGCAGTCCAGTGGTTAGGACTTAATTCTTTCACTGCCTGGGAGCCTGAGTTCAGTCCCTGGTCAGGGAACTAAGATCCTGCACGTAGTAGGTGAAAATAGTAAATAAGACAGAGACATTTAGCTTCTCATTTAGCTTTAAACTGCTGATAAGCAGCTTAGTCACTCAGTCATCTCCAAATCTTTGGGACCCTCATGGACTGTAACCCACCAGGCTCCTCTGTCAATGGGGATTCTCCAAGCAAGAATACTGGGGTGCTTTGCTATGCCCAGGGATCGAACCCAGGTCTCCCACGTTGCAAGTGGATTCTTTTACTCTCTGAGCCACCAGGGAAGCTCATTAATAGCAAACACACATGTCATGCCATATGCTGTTACAAGCTATTTTTATTTGCAGTACCTCTGTGAAGTACCTGCCTTTTACAGATAGGGAAACTGTGGCACAGTGTGCTTAAGTAACTTGCCCAAGGTCACACAGATAATATGTGGTCAATGAGAGTTTGAAGCAGACTGGCTCAGGAGTCCTTATTCTTAAGTATAATGCTATATACCACGTCTTGTAAGTATTCCTTCCTAGGTATAACCCATATTTTCTAATCTATCAATAGGGGAATCCTTCTTAGATATTATTGTATGTTTTAGTAGCTAGTTGCTATAAATACAGGCTTCTCTGGTGGTGGCTCAGCGGTGAAGAATCCGCCTGCTGTGCAGAAAACCCAGGTATGGTCTCTGGGTCGGGAAGATCCCCTGGAGGAGGGCATAGATGGCAACCCACTCCAGTATTCTTGCCTGGAGAATCCCATAGACAGAGAAGCAGTCCATAGGGTCACAAAGAGTCAGACGTGACTGAAGCGACTGAGCACGCACGCACATGGTCTAAATACACTGCTTCTGCTCTGGAGAAAACCAGGCAATTAAAGTGTACTGTGGTAAGTGTTATGATAAGGGTATGGACAGAGTGTCTTGGGAAATACAGGTGACGCATTCAGAACCAGTTTGGGGAGCTGAGATAAAACTTTCTGGTGGAATCTGAAGAATTTAGCCAAGTAAAGAGAGAAGGCTGAGAAGGCAATGGCAACCCACTCCAGTACTCTTGCCTGGAAAATCCCATGGATGGAGGAAGCTGGTAACCAGGCTGCAGTCCATGGGGTCGCTAGGAGTTGGACACGACTGAGCGACTTCCCTTTCACTTTTCGCTTTCATGCATTGGAGAAGGAAATGGCAACCCACTCCAGTGTTCTTGCCTGGAGAATCCCAGGGACAGGGGAGCCTGGCGGGTTTCTGTCTATGGGGTCGCACAGAGTTGGACACGACTGAAGTGACTTAGCAGCAGCAGCAAAGAGAGAAGGAAGAGTATTCTAGAGGGAATGAATGGCAGTGTTCAGAGCCCAGATGCAAGAGACATCTTGGGCCAGAGTGGCTCATGTAAAAGTTGTTGAGTCAAATGGTTAGAAGGTGATTTTACCATTTATGTTGTGAAGTTAAGGACATCATTTAACCTGAGTTTCACTTTCTTCATCTGCAAAATTGTGATTAAATGATACTTAATTCATAGGATTACTAGAAGGATTAAATGAATTAGTAGTAATGCCTGGCACATAATATTTTGGAAGGATAAGTTGTCATTATTAAATGTTTAAATTATTAATTTATTAATATTATTAAATGATACTAGTATCATTGACTACTAGAATTTTAATCAGTGTTCCTGGAATATAGAATGTAAGATTGTACTAGAATAAGACTGGAGGATAGAGTGACCAACTTGTCTTGATTTGCTGAAAGTAAAAGTGTTAGTTGTTCAGTCATGCCAGTTTGTGGGTGGTTTTACTGGGTTTAGAACCATGGAGAAAAATAGTTACCTTAGAAAGGAGCAAAATGAGAACAAAGTAGGATATGCCTGTGTATACACACATAAGCACATTTTAGAGACTGAGTTCACACTAGTACCTCCAATTCCAGCTCATTCCACAGAGCTCTTTCTTTTCTTCCCTTATTCCATATTTGCATTTCCCTTCTTAATGAGAGCTCTGGCTTCCAACAGCATTTACACATTTATTCAATGCTCAGTCTTTTATTATGTCTAAAATAGTTTCCAAGTTGTTTTGCCTTTGAAAGTGTTAGTCTCTCAGTTAGTCTGATTCTTGTGACCCCAAGGACTGTAGCCCGAAGGCTACTCTGTCCCTGAAAGTCTCCAGGCAAGAATACTGGAGTGAGTAGCCATTCCCTTCTCCAGGGGATCTTCCCAACCCAAGAATGGAACCTGGGTCTCCTGCATTCATTGCAGGCAGATTCTTTACTGTCTGAGTTACCAGAGAAGCCCTTGCCCAAGACCATTCCAATTTGTTTTTCTTTTTAATTATTTATTCTTATATATATATATGGAGAAGGCAATGGCACCCCACTCCAATACTCTTGCCTGGAAAATCCCGTGGACAGAGGAGCCTGGTCGGACACAACTGAGCAACTTCACTTTGACTTTTCAGTTTCATGCATTGGAGAAGGAAATGGCAACCCACTCCAGTATTCTTGCCTAGAGAATCCCAGGGATAGGGGAGCCTGGTGGGCTGCCATCTATGGGGTCGCACAGAGTCGGACACGACTGAAGCGACTTGGCAGCATATATATATATATATAATTTTTTTTTAATTGAAGTGTAGTTGACTTGCAGTGTTTCAGATGCACAGCAAGGTGATTCAGTTATACAAATATACATATACTATTTTTGAAATTATTTTCCACCATAGGGTATTACATGATATTGACTATGGTTCCCTATGCTATGCATTAAACCTTTGTTGCATATCTATTTTTTAATTAGAAATCTAGTATTCTATTCATAAGTCAAACAAGTGGAATAAAAATATAATTTTTTTAGTTAGGCAAAAATGCATACATTTAAGTATATATATATAAAGTATACATATTTATATATATATGTATACAAAAGCTTTTCTACTACACTTGATAAAGACTTAAGAAAGAACATCAAAAAAAAGGAGATGGAGAACATAAACTAAATGAAATGGGAACACTGAATAAGAAATATAAAAAGTGAAACAAACTAGATAAAAGTCCATCATGTAGTCCAGTATTTAAACATGACTGCTCATTAGAAACATGGAGCTATGGAGGTAAAAGCAATACCTGAGCATTTGTATTTTTCAAAAAATTTCAAGATAATTCTGATATGTATCTGGATTTTAAAAAGTGATTACAGACTTTTCTGTTAGATCCTAGTTTGGGTAATATGGTAAGTGGAAGTGCACATATGCACATGTTTTCATCCACCCAGCCAGTCTATGCATTTTGGCTGGTTCATTTAATCCATTTACATTTAAGATTATATTATGATCCTGTTACTGTTTTCTTAATTATTTAGGGTTTATTTTCTGTAGGTCTTTTCCTTCATTTGTGTTTCCTGCCTAGAGAAGTTCCTTTAGCATTTTTTGGATAGCTGGTTTGGTGCTGCTGAATTCTCTTAACTTTTGCTTGTCTGGAAACTTCTGATTTCTCTATCAGATGTGAGGGAGAGTCTTTTTGGGTAGAGTATTCTTGGTTGTAGGTTCTTCCCATTCATTGCTTTAAATATATCATGCCATCATTCCCTTCTGGCTAGTAGAGTTTCTGTTGATAAATCAGCTGATAGCCTGGTGGGAATTCCCTTGTATGTTATTTGTTATTTTTAATATTTTATCTCTGTTGTTAATTTTTGTCAGTTGATTACTGTGTGTCTCTGTGTGTTCCTCCTTGGGTTTATCCTTTCTGGGATACTCTGTGCTTCTGGACATGGTTGACTATTTCCTTTCCCATGTTCGGAAAGTTTTCAGCTATTACCTCTTCAAATATTTTCTCAGGTCCTTTCTCTATCTCTTCTCCTTCTGCTGCTGCTGCTAAGTCGCTTCAGTCATGTCCAACTCTGTGCGACCCCATAGACGGCAGCCCACCAGGCTCCGCTGTCCCTGGGATTCTCCAGGCAAGAACAATGGAGTGGGTTGCCATTTCCTTCTCCAATGCATGAAAGTGAAAAGTGAAAGTGAAGTTGCCCAGTCATGTCCAACTCTTAGTGACCCCATGGACTGCAGCCTGGATGCCAGGTTCCTCCATCCATGGGATTTTCCAGGCAAGAGTACTGGAGTGGGGTGCCATTCCCCTCTCCAGGAGATCTTCCTGACCCAGGGATTGAACCCAGGTCTGCTGCATTGTAGGCAGATGCTTTACTGTCTGAGCCACCAGGGAAGTCTTCTCTTTCTGGGACCCCTGTAATGCAAATATTGGTATATTGAGTGTTGGTGTGTTTAATGTTGTCCCAGAGGTATCTTAGGCTGTCTTCATTTCTTTTCATTCTTTTTTCTATATTCTGTTCTGTGGCAGTGATTTCCACTGTTCTGTCCTCCAGTTCATTTACCTGTTCTTCTGCCTCAGTTATTCTGCTATTGATTCCTTCTAGTGTATTATTCATCTCTGTTTGTTTATTCTTTAGTTCTTCTAGATCTTTGGTAAACATTTCTTGCATCTTCTCAATCTTTGCCTCCATTCTTTCCCCAATTTCCTGGATCATCTTCACTATCATTATTCTGAATTCTTTTTCTGGAAGGTGCCTGTCTCCCCCTCATTTAGTTCTTCTGAGATTTTTTCTTGTCCCTTCATCTGGGATAAAACTTTCTGCTTTTGCATCATGATTAATTTTCTGTAATAATGGTTTTGGTTATATCTGCTGTGAGACTGTGCTTCTTCTTGCTTCTTCTGTTTGCCCTCTGATGGATGAGGCTAAGAGGTTTATGTCAGCTTCTTGATGAATGGGAAAAACTGGGTCTTGCTCTGGTGGACAGGGCTTTGCTCAGTAAAGCTTTAATCAAATTATCTGCTGATGGGTGGGGTTGCACTCTCTCCCTGATAGTTGTTTGACCTGAGGCGATCCAGCCCTGGGGTTTGTGGGCTCTGTGGTAGACTTAATGGTGAACTTCAAGAGGCTTTATGCCAAGGGGGACCTTGCAGTGCCTCCGTTCCTGTGGCGAGCCCCTGCCGATCCATGCTTCCACAAGGCCCTCCAACGCTAGCAGGTAGTTTTAGTTCAGTCTCCTGTGTGGTCACTGCTCCTCTCCTCTGGGTCTTGGTGCATGCAAAATTTTGTTTGTGCCTCCCAAGCTTGGAGTCTCTGTTTCTCTCAGTCCTCTGGAAGGCCTGTAATCAAATCCTGCTGGCCCTCAAGGCCAGATTCCCTGGAGATTTCCAGTCCCTTTGTTGGATCCCCAGGCTGGGAAACCTGATGTGGGGTTCAGAACCTTCACAACAGTGTGAGAACTTCTTTGGTATTACTTGTCTCCAGTCTGTGGATCACCCACCTGGTGGGTATGGGATTTGATTTTATCGTGATTATGCCCTTCCTACCATATCACTGTGGGTTCTTTGTCTTTGGATGTGGGGTATCTTTTTGGTGGATTCCAGCGTCCTCCTGTTCATGGTTGTTCAACAGCTGGTTGCAGTCTTGGTGCTCTCACAGGAGAGATGAGCACACGCCTACTACTCCGCTGTCTTGAACTGGAAACTATCCAAATTTTAAAACAAATTTCCCCCAGAGAAATAAAACAGAAATGAAAGTTCGATGACCTAGGAAGCTTGTCAGTGTTGGGCAAACCAGGATGATTGTATTAGAGAAGTTAGTAGAACCCCAATCATGGTATTTGGACTTTATGGGTAAGTGGGAAAGTTTTGAAGGTTTTTATGACAAAGAAATGCTCTGATTGGGTTTGAAAGCACTTGGACTGTGCTGTGGAGATCAGGTTGGAGGAGGGTAAAAGTGGATTTCGGGAGGTTGATGTAATAACCCAAGTGGTGATGCTCTCCTGAATTAAGACTGCCTAATAAGAGAAGTGAATGCATTTGAGAGATATTTAGGAGATAAAGTGATCATTTTTCGTGATCAGTTGGAGATAAAGGGGGATTGGACTACTGGGTAAGTGATTCATTTATCATTGAGGTAGAAAATCAAAAGTAGAATTTTATGGCATACAGTTTTGAGATGGAGGTGGCTGTGGACCATGAATGTCATCAAGGCCAATAAGCAGCTAGATAAATAGATCAGGAGCCATTAAGAGGAAAGACTTGATAGTTTTAAAAAGCTTATAAATTCTAGAGATCTTTGAAACCATGGGAATGGATATGATATTCCAAGAGGAAAAGTGCATAAAATGAAAAAACAAATGAGGATGCAAACTTGCAGGTTCTCAACATTTAGGAATACATTGGAGAAATGGAAAAGGATTGGCTAGGAAGTTGGAGGAAACCAGGAGCATGTAGATGTCATAGATGCCAAGGCAAGAGAATATTCTAAGAAAGAGATAAAGGTCAGTGGTATCAAAGACAGAAAAGTATCCATCACACTGTTTTTTAATGTTTAACTGTCAGTATTATAATGGCTGGTCATTTAAAACTTTTTGAAAATTTGGGGTATAATCATCTATGTTCAGTTTGATGAGTTTTGGCAATTGTATACGTCCAGATGATCATCACTCGAGAGATAATAGGACATATCCATCACCATAGAAAATTCCCTTGTTTTCCTTTCCAATCAGTCCCCTAACCTTGCAATCACATTTTATTCTAACACTGTAGATTAATTTTGGTGTTCTGGGAAGTTATATTAATGGAATAATACAATATGTATTGCTCTGTGTCTATCTTACTTCCCTCAGCATAATAATTTTGAGATTCCTCACTGTTATTGTTATACAGTGTTATGTATGTGTATATAGTTTGTGATGCCAAAGAATGTTCAAACTACCGTACAATTGCACTCATCTCTCATGCTAGTAAAGTAATGCTCAAAATTCTCCAAGCCAGGCTTCAGCAATACGTGAACCGTGAACTTCCAGATGTTCAAGCTGGTTTTAGAAAAGGCAGAGGAACCAGAGATCAAATTGCCAACATCCGCTGGATCATCAAAAAAAGCAAAAGAGTTCCAGAAAAACATCTATTTCTGCTTATTGACTATGCCAAAGCCTTTGACTGTGTGGATCACAATAAACTGTGGAAAATTCTGAAAGAGATGGGAATACCAGACCACCAAACCTGCCTGTTGCGAAATCTGTATGCAGGTCAGGAAGCAACAGTTAGAACTGGACATGGAACAACAGACTGGTTCCAAATAGGAAAAGGAGTACGTCAAGGCTGTATATTGTCACCCTGCTTATTTAACTTATATGCAGAGTACATCATGAGAAACGGTGGGCTGGAAGAAACACAAGCTGGAATCAAGATTGCCAGGAGAAATATCAATAACCTCATATATGCAGATGACACCACCCTTATGGCAGAAAGTGAAGAGGAAATAAAAAACCTCTTGATGAAAGTGAAAGAAGAGAGTGAAAAAGTTGGCTTAAAGCTCAACATTCAGAAAACTAAGATCATGGCATCTGGTCCCATCACTTCACGGGAAATAGATGGGTAAACAGTGTCAGACTTTATTTTTGGGGGCTCCAAGGTCACTGCAGATGGTGATTGCAGCCATGAAATTAAAAGATGCTTACTCCTTGGAAGGAAAGTTATGATCAAACTAGATAGCATATTCAAAAGCAGAGACATTACTTTGCCAACAAAGGTCCATCTAGTCAAGGCTATGGTTTTTCCAGTGGTCCTGTATGGATGTGAGAGTTGAACTATGAAGAAAGCTGAGCTCCGAAGAATTGATGCTTTAGAACTGTGTTATTGGAGAAGACTCTTGAGAGTCCCTTGGACTGCAAGGAGATCCAACCAGTCCATCCTAAAGGAGATCAGCCCTGGTGTTCATTGGAAGGACTGATGCTGAAGCTGAAACTCCAATACTTTGGCCACCTCATGCCAAGAGTTGACTCATTGGAAAAGATCCTCATGCTGGGAGGGACTGGGGGCAGGAGAAGAAGGGGATGACAGAGGATGAGATGGCTGGAAGGCATCACGGACTCGATGGACATGAGTTTGGGTAAACTCCAGGAGTTGGTAATGGACAGGGAGGCCTGGCATGCTGCGATTCATGGGGTCGCAAAGAATCTGACACGACTGAGTGACTGAACCGAACTGATTGTTTGTTTCTCTTTATTGCTAGGTAATAATCTATTGTATGAATTTATCACAACTTTGTTTTTAATCCTTTCTTTTATTTGAGTTCATTCTAGCTTGGAACTATTATGAATAAAGCTGCTATGGACATTCTTGTATAAATCTCTTTGTGGATGGATGAATATTTTCATTTCTCATTCATGCCTAGGAATGGCCATTGAACTTCATGTTAAAATGGAGATCAGTGACCAACCAGAGAGTTTCCGTTCTTAGGGACCGAAATCAGATGGATGGCAATGGGAAATCAGGAGGCATTGTTAGTAACAACTGTTAAGGAAATCTAGCTGTGATAGGAAAGAGATAACAAGTAGCTGAGTCAGAGGTGAGTTTTTTTGTTTTGTTTTGTTTTTGTTGTGTTTTTTAAGTTATTGTTGGGAAGAAACTGGGGGAGAGAGGGAAATTGTTTACAGAAGAGGTCCATGAAATCCCTGTGGAGGAAAGACAAATGAAATGGAGAGTACAGGTTGAAGAATTGGTCTTACCTTATAGGAAAGTAATATGGTAGGAGAGAAGGAAGAAACATGCAGAAATGCAGTCAAGTGAGGTTTATTGGCAGGTAATTCCTTTGATGACTTATTTTCTGTGAAATTGAGAGCTGATTAATTGAAGTCCTGAAGGAGAAGAGTGGGGGGATAGCAGAAGAGGGGATGGAGGTTTGAGACAAACGGAAAATATTTAAATAGTTGCCATGAGGAAACAAGGAAATGTAAGTTTTCGGGACAGGTTTGGGGATTCAGAAGAGGCTGGAAGAGCCCAAGATCTTTCATGTCCTTCAGGACTATTCCATCAAATAAGTTTTTCGATCTGAAAAATGCTTTGTAAATATGAGACCTATACAAAGTTATTTCTGACTAGAGGTGTATGTTTTTACTACCTAGTCTGTGTACTCTTTGTACAAAGGATCTATTTTGTTGCAGTTGTATGTCAGGAGTGCTCTGTAATTTTCATAATTGTCTCACAATGTTTTGCTTCCCTTACATGACAAGATGAGCAATTTGGATAATAAAATATTAACATAAACAGTGTTTATCTTGAGGGAAATAAAGTACAATGCAGGATCACAGTCAGAAGTGGAGTTTGAATATATCAGAACCTCTCTCCTGCTACTTAGACTTCCTCAAACTCCCTAGACTCAGTGCAGGCAGGCCAGAGCATGCTTAGTAAACTGAACTATGCAGGAATGCCCTTAATCAAGCTCTGCTGTTAGTACCGCATTGTTGAGGTTTGAGAGAGAGTTTTTTTTTAGGTTCTTTTTCGTATCAGTGGTTCAGTTAAGAACAGACCATTGCCAACATTGATGTTTCTGATGACTAGACCTAGATGTCCATTTCTAAATTCTTGTCTCTGTTCTCACAGCTTCTTCTCACACATATTTTAGTTTTACCTCTCCAGGCCTCATCTCAACTTCCTGCCAGTCTGTTGTTAATCTTTCATTTCTGAATGTTTCTGGAACTTGGTAAAGCCTTCACGTTTCAACATTTTACCCACGCACTAGAATATCCTAGTTCTTTAAAATTGGTAGTATAAACTCTGTCCCTCCATCTTACCCTTTAGCATTCTGTACAGCCTATGAAAACTACCTCATTTATTAGCATGTTCTAACTACTCTGTGCTTAACTGAATTACATTGCATTCATGAAACATGCTTACTCCCTGGGTATATTAATATTTAAATAAAACTGAAGAGATTTAAAGACAGTTTTCCACAAAGGTTAATCAAAGCAGTGTAACTGAATCAGCAAACTACAAAGTTACGGAATAGCCTATTTTTATGTTGCTATACTAAGAAATTCCTCATTCCAGGATAGGAGATGTCATTAAATGCAGCACAAACGACTATGCTTAAATGAAGAAGCACTTTGTATATTAATGAATTTATAAGGAAAATTTGTAATTGAGACCAGGTAATAGAAAGTGTGTAGGTGGACCCAGCCTGAGGTTAGAACCGGAGTTTGACAATTTCTGAAGGTCTGGTTTTTGTTAGTTCAGTCGCTCAGTCGTGTCTGACTCTTTGTGAACCCATGGTCTGCAGCACACTAGGCCTCCCTGGTCCATCGCCAACTCCCAGAGTTTACTCAAATTCATGTCCATTGAGTCGGTGATGCCATCCAACCATCTCATCCTCTGTCGTCCTCTTCTCCTCCTGCCTTCAATCTTTCCCAGCATCAGGGTCTTTTCAAATGAGTCTGGTTTCTGTAGCTTCATGCAAAAAGTCTTTAGGATTTGTTAATCTAGATTTCTTTTTATATCATTTCTTACTGTGATAAAGATTACTTGTAGTTGAAGTCCTTACTCTTATACCTGAACCATTAAGATTTATATTTTCATAATAATTCATGATGATAATTGTATCTCACAATTTACACCAAATTTGAGATAACTAAGGGCTTCACATTTTAAAGTATTGGTGTGATGTAGACTCAAACCACTGAGGAAACTCTGATTTTTTTTTTTTTTTTTAGGGGATGAAGTCAGCTAGTATTTTTTTGTTTGTTTGTTTAGTATTTTGTAATTTATTTTATTTTTTTTAATTTTATTTTTACTTTATTTTACTTTACAATACTGTATTAGTTTTGCTATACATTGACATGAATCCACCACGGGTGTATACAAGCTCCCAATCCTGAGTCCCCCTCCCACCTCCCACCTCATATCATCTCTCTGGATCATCCCCATGCACCAGCCCCAAGCATCCTGTATCCTGTATCGAACATAGACTGGCACTTCTTTTCTTACATGATAGTATACATGTTTCAAAGCCATTCTCCCAAATCATCCCACCCTCTCCCTCTCCCTCAGAGTCCAAAAGTCCGTTCTATACATTTGTGTCTCTTTTGCTGTCTTGCATAAAGGGTCATCATTACCATCTTTCTAAATTCCGTATATATGTGTCAGTATACTGTATTGGTGTTTTTCAACTACTAATTTTCTTTAATGTGGGAAGCATGATTATCTTTATTGTTTTATTTTTGGTTGTACTGGGTCTTTGTTGTTATGAGGGCTCTTCTCGAGTTGCAATGAGTGGGGACTACTCTCTAGTTGTGTGGCTCCGTGTTACGGTGGCTTCTCTTGTTGTGGAGCATGGCTGTAGGGTGCTTGGGCTTCAGCAGTTGGGGCATGTGGGCTCAGCAGTTGGGGCTCCCGGGCTCTAGAGCACAGGCTCAGTAGTTGTGGTGCACTGGCTTAGTTGCTCCACCACATGTGGGATCTTCCCAGACCAGAGATCAAACCCTTGTCCCATGCATTGGCAGACAGATTCTTAACAGCTGCACCACCAGAGAAGTTCCTGAGAGTCTGTTTTTAATCCCTTTGGATATATGCCCAGAAGTGGGATTGCTCGATCATATGGTAAAATTCTATTTGTAACTTTTTGAGGAATCTCCATACTGATTTATTTTGTTTTAATTTGTTTGGCCATGCCACTCAGCTTGTGGAGTAACAGTCTTTTTTGTTTGTTGTTGTTGTTGTTATCTTATTTCATTATTATTATTATTTTTTTATGGAGTGGCAATCTTAGTTCCCTGACCAGGGATTGAACCTGTGCCTTTGGCGGTGAAAGCAAAGTGTCCCAACCACTGGACTGCTAGGGAATTTCCTCCATACTGTTTTTAATAGCAGCTGCTAGTAGTAAAGAATCTGCCCGCCAGTGCAGGAGATGCCAGAAACTTGGGTTTGATTCCTGGGTCGGGAAGATCCCCTGGAGTAGGAAATGGCAGTCTACCCCAGCACTCTTGTCTGGAGAATCCCATGGACAAAGGAGCCTAGCAGGCTATAATCCATAGGGTCTCAAAGAGTCAGACACAACTGAAGAGCCTGAGCACATGTGCGCATGCTATAAATACACTGCTTCTACTCTGGAGAAAAACAGGTAATTAAAGTGTACTGTGATAAGCGTGCATGACTGAGCATTCACGCGTGCACCGTTCGGCATTCCCACCAAAGTGCTGCTGCTGCTAAGTCGCTTCAGTCGTGTCCGACTCTGTGCGACTCCATGGACTGTAGCCCACCAGGCTCCTCCATCCATGGGATTTTCCAGGCAAAAGTAATGGAGTGGGGTGCTATTGCCTTCTCTGCACCAGTAGTGCACAGAGGTTCTAATTTCTTCATGTCCTTGCCAAACTTACCTTGTGTTTTGGTAGTGGACATTCTTATAGGCGTGAGGTGATATCTCATCGTGGTTTCGATTTGCGTTTCCTCAATGATTAGTGATGTTGAACATATTTTCATCTTTGTTGGCCATTTATTTATCTTCTTTGAAGAAATTTCTGTTAAGTCCTTTGTCCAGTATTTATTTGGGTTATTGTTTTTTGATGTTGAGTTGTAGAAATTCTTTATTCTGGATATAACATTTGCTGCACTTCATAAATGTGTTTTTTTTTTCTCTTTTCTTATGGCAGTACTCATCATCATCTTCCAGAAAGGCAGGAACTTATTACTTTACGTATGTCTTCCTTTGAGATTCCTCTTGTGCCCCATCACAGCCTCCCTTTGTCTGATTTTGGTCCGTGTTTCATTATTAAAGCACAGGAAATTGACTACTTTTCACAAGGTGGCTCTCTCTGAAGATATCGTGTATATCTCACATGCTTGTGTGTGCGTGCTCAGTTGTGCCCAACTCTTTGCAACCCTGCCAGGCTCCTCTGTCCACGGGATTTCCTGGGCAAGAATACTGGAGTGGGTTGCCATTTTCTTCCCCAGGGAATCTTGCCAACCTAGGGATCAAGCCCACGTCTCCTGCATTGGTAAGTGGATTCTTTACCACCGAGCCACCTGGGAAGCCCTTCTCACGTGCTTATTTACACGCTATCTGAAATTGTTGATGCACAATCATGACATGAATGTGAATATGGTGTGAGTAAATATAGAGTGTTTTAACTCTAGCTTATTTCATTTATTCATTATCATATTTTCCCCCACTTGATCATTTTCTAACAAAGGGCATTAGTTGTATCATGGAGTCTTTTTGAGAATAAGATGGGCTGTGACCTGACATCACTTATTACCTCTGGCAGTTGTAGTGCACATTTGATCTTTTCTGAATCCTTTACCACCAAGTGTATTTGCCAGCAATTTGTGTCCAGGAATCAGCTGACTCTTCATCTCTGAGTTAATGTAGATTTTTTTCAATTAGGACAGAAACTATAGGTGCCGAAGCCTTCCTAAAGAAATTTAACACTTGACCAGCTTTCAGACAAGAAAGAACTTTATCAGTTACCTGTTGATGTAGTTATTTGGAGATTTATAAATAATTGAAAAGGACAAATGCTTGAGTTATGGTCAAATGGATATTTTTTGATATCATGACCCAAATTAACTTGTAATCTGCCTTTTTCAAAATTCTCTTTCTAGATGTATACTGTAAAAATCATGCAGTACTTACTACATTTTTATAGGTGCTTTCCCTTCCATTTCCTTGTCTTATTTCTGTTATATAGTCACAGTACTTGTTCTGAAAATGAGCCTGTCCCAGTCTTAAACTCAGGGAGCAGAGTACCATTATTACTTTAAGTCTTCTCTGTTAGTCCTTAGAAGTAGCAAGGAAGTAACTGAAGTTTCCATCTGCTTTATAAACAGATATAGATTATAAATACTTCAGGAATCCCTGAGAAGTCAGCCCTTGACTGGCTTTCTGTGAGTCTAAACCATATTCTTTGGCTTTAATCCAAAGAAGGTACAGTTTATAGTGTTTATAAAATGAAAATCTTCTAGTCCTAAACATAAATATAATTGTAAAATATTACTAATATCTGTATATTTCCCTTTTAAATATTGACAGCTGAAGTTAGATCTTTAGATCTGAAAAGGTCCTCAAGAGATGCTCTGGTCCAGTTCCCTGGCTTAAGGCAGTTAAATTATCCCAACTTCTGTTAGAGACAACTCAAGGCCCACAGAAGTTATGAGACCTGGAGGTGGGAAAAGGGAGACAGGGGGTTATGGTAAAGATTGGTTGAAGAGCCATTCATGCATCCATTTATTCAGCACCTATTGTGTACTATGTGCCAGGCACTTTGTAGGCACTTGAGTCAGCAGAGAGCAGATAAAAATCCTGTCCATTCTAGTAGAGGGAGAAATAGATAAGAAACAAACAAAATAAGTAAATACGTGTAATGTCCATTTATTAGTACTGTGCGGAAATATAAAGGAAGGAAGAAGGATAGAGTGTATCATCATTGAGGGCTTGTGATACAGTTTGCAGTGAGGTAAATAAGGAAGCTCTCACTGAGGTGCCATTGAACAAGACTGGAAGAAGACGAGAGAGTAGCAATGAAGATACCAGGAAGACTGTTTCAAGCAGAAGGAACATCAAATGTAAAGGTCCTGAGGCAGTAAAGCCTCCACTATGTTAGAGGAAGAGCAAGGGCACCAGCGTGGCTGAAATGGAATGAGTGAGACGTAGAGCAGTAGAAAGTGGGGGCAAGACCATTGGCCTCACAGGCTAGCATAAGGACTTTTGACTTTACTTTGATGAGAAATCATCAGAGAGTTTTGAGAAGAGAGACAAGATCTAACTTTTCCCTTCAAAAAGGGCAGTCTGATTGCAGTGTTGATAGGAGACTGTGAAGGAGGTCGCAGTAGAAGCAGGAAGACCAATTACTGTGCTGTTGCAGTAACATCTCGGGGTAAGATGGTAGTGGCCTGGATCAGGGAGGTAATGGTGAAGCTTGTGAGAAGTGGCCAGATTCAGGATAGATTTCTGAAGAATGTCAACAGAATGGACTCAGTACATTCATGGATTCTAAGTGGGAATATTCAGCCATGTTAAACCCAAAGAATGTTAATTACAGAAATTTTAGACAGGAATTTTAGACATGGTACAGAACTGATGGGCAAGACTTGTCAGTGTGCTCAGTAATTTTCTGATGAATTATTAAAAGCATGCTCTGGACTTTGGGCTAATACTCTTACCCTGCATATTAAGTGAAATTTCAGCTTATTTCAAAACACTCTTAACTTCCCTAGCAGTTTTTTATAGTTCATAAATATTCTCTGTAGATTTTATTTTGTAAATACATTGTTTTTTGTTCTCAATGCCTGCATTTCTCTTCAAGGTAGAAAATGTTGTTAGCCCAGATAAATCGAGATTCTCAGGGAATGACAGAGTTTCCTGGAGGAGGAATGGAGGCTCAACATGTCACCCTGTGCCTGACAGAGGCAGTAACTGTGGCAGGTGAGCAGTTTCATTTGAAGGGATCGTGTGGGTTTGGAAATATTTATCTTAAGGGAAAATGGAAACTCACAACTGTAATTACTTTGTTCCTCCTCCCTTAGCTAAAGGCAATGCAAAGCTAAGCCTTTTAATGAGCATTTTTACCTTGGTGTAGATGCTGGGTACAGTAGGCTGTAGAAATATTTTTTTGTAAATGCTTTAAGAAAGTCCACTTGAGTCTAAGTTAAGCAATCTGCCTTTTGATTCATTTTTACTTAAAAACTTAAACAGCATGCACATATGATAGTTATTTAAAGAAAATAACTTTCGTTTTGTAATAGATGGTGACAATTTAGAAAACATGGAAGGTGTAAGCCTACAAGCAGTAACACTTGCTGATGGTTCTACTGCTTATATACAGCACAATTCTAAAGGTATGTGCTTCATACACAGCCCATTGGTTATTACTAGCAATTCATAACCTCAGAGTTGGAATACCTAGCAATTACACTTTTTCCTAACCCCTCCTAAAGACACTGTATATTGCATGTGTGTATATTGCATGTGGTAATTTTAAGTCATTTCAGTTTAACTTAAATTTTGTTTTGATAATTTGAGGAAACCTTTTGAGATATTTGGAACATACTCTATCAGAAGTAGTGAGGAAAAGGAGAGGGGGTTAGTGTCCTTGACCTATTATCAGTGAGACCTTTATCACTTTAAATTACTATTTAATGTTTTTACAAAATATGCATAGAAATAGACATTTGGTTTTGCTTTTATAACATTGTTTCTAAATCAGTGTTTACTTTGCGCCAAGAAATAGCCTAGTTCTCAAATTTCTTGTTTTTATGGAAACCTGATGAGCATATGTATGCATAATCAAGGGACTTGTAGCCCCCAAGGATAAGAATGACAACTAGCCTTGCATGCACTGATATATCTTTCTATCTTCCCAGTTTCAGCTTTGCTGTGATCAGGGTCCCTATTCCTAAGTGGTTCTGAAAGGTATATGGAGGTTTGACTCATGTAGCTTGCTATGATGAGCCACTCTTCCTCTTAAACTAATTGAAAATTGGAGGGGAGGAAGGATGGCTGAGGGAGGCTTTTCTGCTTTCTGTAGGATCACTGGATGTGTTATTGAATTGCCTCAGAACATTGAGGGAAGAAGCAAGATGAACATGATCTTAAGTAGTGTATGTTTTTATAGTTGATATCATTTTGAAATTGTATGAAGTTTAAGTTTTTTGCTTGTGCTAATTTATTGGCTTAAATCTTTTGTTTCTAGATGGAAAACTCATAGATGGTCAGGTCATTCAGTTGGAGGATGGTTCTGCTGCCTATGTTCAACATGTACCCATACCTAAAACTAGTAAGTATCTGATACTCACTCACCTTCCTGATTCTCAAACTTCAGTATTTTCTGCCTCTAGCTGCCTCTTACTACTTTAACTTGGTCCTGATCTCTAGTCCTCCTTCTGAAAGGAGAGATGGGCAGATGTCAAAGAGAGAATCTAAAGACTATTTTAACTTGAGACTTTCTCTCAGACATAATAGAAGTTACTAGACTGTACTCTGGAGATAAATGGGCAACAGTTTTAAGTGAACATTTCTATTATTTGAGCTAAATGCTACATGTCTTCTTATTTTCTTCTTTCTTTTCCCGTCTTTCAATTCTCCTTATCCCCTGGTATATATTCCTCAGGTATTATAAATATCTTTTTACCTTTAAACACTTATTCAGAGCAGCTTTGCTGAAATTATTTTTATATTCAAGGATCCTTAAAGCAAGCGTAGGTTTGTATGATGTGCTTATCGGTTTATTGACTCTGTTGCTGCTGAGTTATCAGCATATACTTGGATAACATGGGATCTAAATGTAAGCATTGTTTTTGAGCAGGGGACAGTTTGCGTTTAGAGGATGGGCAAGCAGTGCAGTTAGAAGATGGAACTACAGCATTTATTCACCATACCTCCAAAGGTAAATTAGCTCTGAACATTTGAATAAAACAAGGGAGAAGTGGGGTGTAGGAAAAATAAGACCTTTATTTAGTTGCTGAAATGGTGTTATGTAAAAGAAGAATTCTTCTCTCAAATATAAGATGGCAGATTTGGGCACAGTCTAATAAAACTCTCATAATGATTTGAGTTGTCCAGTAGCAGTTCAGACTAGCAAAACCCTGATTCCTGGGAAAACTTCAAATAGAGGCTGCTTTTAAAATATGAAATTAAAACATTTGAAAGCTAAATTGTGGATTCTTTTTCCTTTTAAATGTACTGTCTTTAGCAAGGTCCTTTGCCACTTGGGTTGGTCCTTAAAACTAAATAAAAATTTTAAAACTATCTAAAGTAAATATGGCAAAATGTTCATGAGTATTAACTTTGTGTAGGGGAGATTAGGGGATTGAGATGAAATGCATAGGAGCAATGAGCACAGCTCTGCAGCCAGACTATCTGGGTTCCAGTCTGGATCTGCTATCTTTTAGCTGTGTGCCCTTGAGCAAATTATTTACCCTTCTTATACTTCAGTTTCATCATCTGAAATGAAAATTATAATATACATCCCCATCATAGGGTAGTTGTAAAGACAAAATATACAAACATCTAAAGCACTTGGAGCAATATTTGTCACCAAGTAAATGCTCAATAAATATTATTATTATTTTATAAAATATTTTATTATAGAATGATTGTAAATGTTTTAAAAGACTGTTTAGTTGTGAAACCAAAGAAAGAAACTTTTAAAAATTTAGAATATTTTAATTTGTAAGTAAATTTATTAAAGATGAGGAAAAGTAAACTGACTTTTTTTTCTTTAGCAGTGGAAGTTGATCACAGGTTCACTGTAATTGGCTAGGTTTATTATTTAACAATGTTGTGTGCATCTTGGTACAGTTATTTAGAGGGAAAAAAAACATGGAGTCATACTGACATAAGTTCACATCCTAGTTTCTCTGCATAATGCTTTTGACTGTTAATTGTTAGTTTTTTATTTCCTGGGTCTTAAGAAAGTATCTTTACTTCCTCAAGCCTCAGTTTGCCATTTGTACAATAGGGTGATAAGTTTACCCACCTTATAGAATAATTATGAAGATTGAGTGAAATACACACATAAAGCACATGGGCCCTGCTCATAGTAGCTGCTCAATAAAACTTCATTCCCTGCTTCCTTTAAACATGTAATTGTTTATCACACTACCTTTAATTTAATGCCATTCTCTTCCACTCCCTCAGATAGTTATGACCAGAGTGCATTACAGGCAGTTCAGTTGGAAGATGGCACCACAGCTTACATCCACCATGCAGTGCAAGTCCCACAGTCTGACACCATCTTGGCAATTCAAGCTGATGGGACAGTGGCAGGTCTGCACACTGGGGATGCCGCCATTGACCCCGACACCATCAGTGCTTTGGAACAGTACGCAGCAAAGGTATAGCATTTTACAATGTCAAGAACATCCCAGGTAGAGCCGCTTTTGTTGTTGTTCATTCACCAAGTCATGTCCAACTCTGCAACCCCCTGGACTGCAGCACATCAGGCTTCACTGTCCTTCACCATCTCCTGAAGTTTGCTCAAACTCAAGTCCATTGAGTCGGTGATGCCATCCAACCATTTCATCTTCTGTTGCCCCCTTCTCCTCCTGCCCTCAATTTTTCCCAGCATCAGGATCTTTTCCAGTGAGTTGACTCTTCATATCAGGTGGCCAAAATACTGGAGCTTCAGCTTCTTTATCTTTCTTTAAAAGAAAAAAAATAAGAAACTAGAAATCTCAAAGTCAAAATGAGACAGCATCAAAGAGAAGGTCAGCATTTATCCTAAAAGAAGTAAGGGTAGAAAGAAATATTTGAATAAAAATAAAAGAATGAAGTAAGAGCTTATAGAAGGGAAATGGGTAGCAAGTAATTCACACACACAAAAATTCAAGGATGAGTGCCATGAAAGAAACAATGAGGTATACAGATGGAATTGCTTATGAATTATGAAGTAGACATTAGAGATTGGAAAAGGTGAAGGAACATCTTAAGTTTTATATCAGAGGGGCTGTGATTTCTCCTTGCATTGAAATTATATCATTTATAGTTTAAAAGTCCCCCCTAATTTTTATCATGAAAATTTTTAAACATACACAAAAATAAATAAGAATCCCCGTGTACTTATCTCCCAGCCTAAACAGTTATCAATATGTAAAAAATTTTTTAACTTTATTTTATTCTTATAGGTGTCCATTGATGGAAGTGAAGGTGTAACAGGTTCAGGAATAATCGGAGAAAATGAGCAAGAGAAAAAAATGCAGGTGTGTAAGGCTACTTTTTTATATTTGAATCTCTTTCTTTTAGCATTTCTGGACCCTTCTAGGGATGAAAGCAAGAATTGGAAACTTACTACCTCTTTAGAGAAATTTTTACCAGTTCAGAAAAACAGTGTGCCTTCGGCAACAGCTTTCTCCAGCTACCTCAGGTCTCAGAATTCATGATCTGGTTGAAAGTGGCACTAAAGAAGTAGAGAGATCACAGAAATCCAGATGAAGCCTGTGTTCTGGAGTCCAAGGCAGTTTTGGAGACCAGGTGGTCTTCTGTCTGCCCCACACATGGCAGTCTGTGAATCCTTTTTCTGGGCCTTTAACCCTTACTGTGATTAAACTTTGCTACTTTGGTTGTTACGTCTTATTGTTTCTTTTGCTTATAATTGATTCCTTCAATACTTCCCTTTTCAACTTCTAGAAAGAGGGTCCAGCTTAGCTAATTATCATTGTTCCTTCTGGTCAAAGCTGTTTCTAACCTCTTCTAGCAGACACCTTCCTGGGCTGCTGATGGCCACGGTCGGCTGCCCTTGATTCAGACGCTCACCTTGGGTCCAGTCATTGTCTGTCCCTTACCAAGTTAATAGCCTAGAGCAGAGTCAGTGCCTCCGCAAGTACTGTAGTTAAGTACAGAGTAGTCACAGAAGCATTTTGGAAGCCCTACTGAACAGAACTGAACAATTCAAAATTCAAGATTATGTTTTGAATTTATGTGAAAAAACATAAATGTGTTTGAGGGTAGGTGTTTGTATGAGTGGGCGTTCTTGGATTTTATATAATCATTGTAGTGTATTCTTGCTTTAATGCTGCTTCTTTTTGTTCTTGGCGATTAGTTCTAATGTTTTGTTGACTGTTCTCTCTTGGCAGATTTTTTTTTTTTTTTCATTCTTCCAAGAGTTTTTATCGTATTTAATTCCTAAAGTTATTGCTTCAGGACCACACTTTTTAAAAATTTACTTATTTATTTTTGGTTGCTCTGGGTCTTCATTGCTGCACGTGGACTTTCACAAGTTGCAGTGAGCGGGGCCTACTCTGTTGCAGTGCACAGGCTTCTCATTGTGGTGGGTTCTTTTGTTGCGGAGCACTGGCTCTAGGTGATTGGGCTTCAGTAGTCACGTCACACAGGCTCAGTAGTTGTGAGGGCCACACTTTTTAACTTGAGCATGTTGCTGCTACTGAAATGTAGCTAGTCACAACTGGCATGTGCTATGAATCTAAAATAATACCAGATTTCAAAGACTTCTAATGAAAAAAGAATATAAAATATCTCTTAATAATGTCTCCTATTGACAACATGTTGAAATGATAATATTTTGGATATATTAGATAAATAATTACTGAAATTAATTTCACCTATTTCTTTTCATTTTTAAATGTAGCTACTAGAACATTTTAAATTATATATGTGGTTTGTATTTGTGACTCATATGTCTGTTAAGAGCTGGACAAGAAGTTCCTGAATCTTCCATCCTCTAAAAAATTGTGTACCGTAGTTAAGGTTGAGGGCCAAGTACATGGTGTTAAAAGGTCAAAATGTCCTATAGTCATTCTGCCACAGTTGCTTAAGAGGTTGTAACTCTGTGCCTGGCTGAACTTTAAAGAGGTCTGTACCTAACACAATAAATTTTTTTTATAGTCTTGTTTTAAAGCTTTAGTTTTTTTTCTATTGTGATGTTTATAGTGTAGAGCTTTCTCTTTCACCTATAACATAAGCATACTTGTTGTGCTGCTGAGCTGACATCTTACTTGAAATCAGATTTCATAGGACAGCAAAGACCTAGAGTATTAAAAGCATCTGCACTCAAGGGAAGGTGGTTTTGCCCCTAGGGGACGTTTGGCAGTGTCTGAAGACAGTTTTGGTTGTTACAGGTGTCGGGCATCTGGTGGGTAGATGTCCTGCAAGGCATAGGACAGCCCACCTCAATAAAGAATTATTCTGTTCACAATGTCAGTAGAACTCAATGTGAAAACACTCATCTATTTAAAGATGTCCACGTGTTCAGTTGTAAGAACTGTAAGGATGATGGGATGTATGTGTTTTGAGGAGGCTATAACTGTTGTGATTACCCTCATGATGCACCACCCTTAGTTAAGCAGAAAACAATATGGTATTAAAGTAGCATGTGATTTGTTAAAAAAAAAAGGTCTGAGTCAAGCTTCCATCCTGCTGTGTAGTAGCTGTGTGACTGTGAGCAAATGACTTAATTTCTTTGTATCTGAGATTTCTTATTAGCTAAATGAGAATAATAGCCTTTGCTTTACTCATCTCATAGGGTTATGAAGACCAAATGAGAGTTTCATTTGATTAGTATTTTAGGTAATACATAAGAGAAGGCAATGGCACCCCACTCCAGTATTCTTGCTTGGAAAATCCCATGGATGGAGGAGCCTGGTGGGCTGTAGTCCATGCGATCTCGAAGTTGGACACGACTAAGCAACTTCACTTTCACTTTTCACTCTCATGCATTGGAGAAGGAAATGGCAACCCACTCCAGTGTTCTTGCCTGGAGAATCCCAGGGACAGAAGAGCCTGGTAGGCTGCCATCTCTGGGGTCGCACAGAGTCGGACACAACTGAAGCAACTTAGCAGCAGCAAGCATTATGAAACATTGTTGATGCCTTTACATGTTCTATAAGAACCCAAGGCCCTTGTTCATGGTTTCCATCAGTTTTGACTTCATTAAAAACCAGTTTTATTTATATTGGAGATCAAAGTCCTTTGGCTTGGCAGCTATTTGTTTGTTTTAAGCCACACCATGGAACTTGTGGAATCTTAGTTCCCTACCAGAGATTGAACCCAGGGCCCCTGCAGTGAGAGAGCCAAGTCATAACCACTGGACTGCCAGGAAATTCCCTGACTTGGTGGTTTTAATCAATCAAAGCTCTAATAACTAGATAACACAGAAAGCCCATCAATCTAGCTCAAGAAAAAAAAGAGGTATGTTGTAAGAATGTATCTTGTAAGAAACTAAGAATTGGAACAGCTATACATCACAGGAACCAGAACTGCAAAGGAATCAGGACTGGAGGCTGATATCACTCCTCCTTTTTCCTTCTTCTGCCCTCTTCCATGGCATCTCTGCTCCCTTTTTTTCTCTGCAGACAGGCTTCCTCTGCATCTTCATTGAGTGTGCATTTGGTTTCACCATAGCCATGCTTTCTCAGGTTTACTACCCACAAGCAAGTCAAGATTTCCCTGGAGAATTTGTGGACTCAGCTTGACTTTTTAAGCCAGGCCATATAAGGTATACCTCATATGCCATCTTCCCTGATTATCAAGGTCTATGGCTAGGGTGGCAGATTCTCCCAGAACATGGGTTGGATAATTATCGCAAAACTCATTCAGTATAGACATTTTGAATGTGGATCACATTTCATATATATTTTCTGGGGACTTCCCTGGTGGTCCAGTGGTTAAGACTCTGCACTTTCAGGGCAAGGGCACAGAAGTGATTCCTGGTTGGGAATCTAAGATCCCATATGCTGTGCAGAGCAGCAAAAAAAAAAAAAAAAAAGTATGTTCAGTACTTTTATCTAGCTATGTGATCTTGAGCAAGCAAACCTTGCTTTTCTTAGGCTCTTTTTTTCATTCCTAAAGGACTGTATTATATCACTGGTTATTAAGCAAAGGCCAGCATGAGTTTGAGCTGTGGGACTTTTGCAAAATAACCCAAGACCAACTTCCAGAGATTCTATTGGTAGGTCTGGGATGGAACCCAGGATTTTAAAATATATATACATTATTTTTAGTGTCTTTTTTTAATCAGAGACATATAAAGAAAAAAAACAAAGACCATATCTTACTCTACAGATAGCTATTGTATACTTTTTTTTTAAGTAATCATGGTTTCATGTTTATATTTAGAAATCCAAAAATAAAGAGACATAAAATAAAAAGTGAAGGACCTGGATAAACAAGGTCCTGCTTTAGCATGGGAAACTATGTTCATTATCCTGTGATAAATCATAATGGAAAAAATATGTATATAGATATAGGGTTGGCCAGAAAGTTCATTCAGGTTTTTAGTTACAGTGTATGGAAAAAACTGAACAAGTTTTTTGGCCAACCCAGTATGTATAACTGAATCACTTTTGCTGTACAGCAGAAATTAACACAGCATTGTAAATCAACTGTCTTTCAATAAATTTTTTTAAAAACTGAAGGACCACTACCTTGTAGTATTCACTGTATAAAACCAGTGAAGATTTTTTTGTTTTTTAAACTCTTCCTGGCAATGTTGACATGTCCCATGGTTCCCTAAAGGTCCCTCTGTTGCCATACTTCTAGTATTCCTTTTGAAAGAGAACATACTTTAAGAAATGTTTCCCATTGCTTTCATTTTGTTCTCCCAAGGAATATATTTACATCCTAATATGCAAGTTTATATACAGCAAAAAATAAAAACTGTATCTGCCATGTGCATTAGGCCATTATTGTAAATTGAATTTTACTGAATGAGGCAGCAAAAGGTACCAGTTATCCTCTGTCCTATGTCTATCACTCTACAACTGCATAAACTCTGCTGGCAGCAGCCAGAATGCATTTAGCTGATTTACACTGTGTAAATGAATGCTGTGTGAGATTTCATCTGACAAAGGAGTTTGACTCCTTAAAGTTTAAGAAAGGAAAAATACCACTGATTTCACATAATATGTTCCTTTTAAAAACTTACTTATTTTTAATTGGAGGATGATTACTTTACAGTGTTATATTGGTTTCTGCCATACATCGACATGAATCAGCCATAATATATTCTTTATACAGATAGGCAAATAGGCCCTGCATAACTTGCACAAGGTCACATAGTGAATTTATGACAGAGCTAAGGTTATCTCTTAATTCTCAGAACATACATTAAGCATAAAATAGTAATGAAGTCATTTTCTGTAAATGGTTTTAGAAGCTAATTAGTATTCACTGGTAATAGCTTCTGAATGGCCCTTGAGACATTTCCCTTGTGATAACACACCAGGTGGTTTTTTTTTTTTTACAAGGACCAGTTAAATACCTAGGCCTAGTTTATTAATTTAGCTTTCGAATTTTGAATTCTGCCCATTTTTGTCCTTAAAGTATCCGCAGAATCACATGTTGTGTTCTGTCCCATTAGTCAGTTGGCCTGGGTTGGCTTCATCACTGCATGGTTGGGAGTCATGAATTAGGAGTGGTTTCATCACTGCATGGTTGGGCTTTTGCAAGCTTGCGTTAGCCTCCTTGCCTCTTCTTTTTATTTATTTATTTATTTATTTGTTTGTTTGTTTGTTTATTTTTTATTTATTTATTTTTTTTAACCCTCTTACACTGTTGGTGGGAATGCAAACTAGCCTCTTCTTTCTTTGACTGTGTTCTGCACCATTACCAGTTTTCTCTTTTGAAACACAGAGCTGATCTTGGTCAATCCCTTGCTTTAAATTTTTTAGTATCATTTACTTTCATTATCTAGGTTTGCACTCCAGAATGACACCTAAAACTCTTCCCAAATGTGGGCTTAAACTTCCCTTTCTTTTTTATGGCATTAATTCTATTATATAGATATAACGTTCTTATATTAAGTTTCCATTTCTTCCAGACACACTTTCATACTTTTGGTGATACTATTCCTACTGCCTGGACTGCTCTTCCCACCCCTTTTTTTCAACCTCCAGATTTTTTCTGTAGACAGCTTGCCCTAACCTACAGTTCTCCCAACTTTTGAATTTTGTCCCTCTAGAACTTTGCGTGGGCTGCCGTGATAGCAATTATTATATTCTATTATTGTCCTTGATTTATAGGACAGTTTAACTAGCTAGACTGAGAACCCTACCAAGGCAGGGGCCATATCACTTATTATTGTTGAAGTAGGTACTTAACCAGTCATTTGTCAGACATTTATTATTTCAGAACTTCAGCCATGGTAGAGTCAGAGGTGGGTAGAAAGGGAAGTTAGTATGGAAATAGGATAAGAGAGTGGTAGACATAAAGCAAGTTCCAAAAAGAATAAAATAGTTTGAGAACTGAAAAGATAAATGTTGCTTGGGATTGAGAGATAAAGGGTTTTATAAGGAAACATTTCCAGTAAAAAAGGAGAGGCTTCCCATTCCATTCAAACATTCTATACATGGAGATAGAAAAGGTTTTTGACTGTGTGTCCCTTGGCTGTTTGGAGATTTTTCCAGATGTTGTTTAGTCTCTGAGTCATGTCTAACTCTTTGCAACCCCATGGACCATAACTGGCCAGTCTTCTCTGTCTATGGAATTCTCCAGACAAAAATACTGGAGTGGGTTGCCATTCTCCAGGAGATCTTCCTGACCCCAGGATCGAACCCAAGTTTCCTGCTTGGCAGGCAGATTCTTTACCACTGAGCTACCTAGGAAGCCCGTTGTGTGTTTTATTGCATTGCTATTTCAATGGTTTTCTTTTAAGAGGTTCCTTTTGCTAGTTGGTGTTGCTATGGGTACTCATCCTATTGTATTTTGCAAGAATGCCTTTATGCCGGGTCTGTTTTGGATAATTAGAGCTACTAGTGGAAATAGTTCTGTTGCAAATAGTGCTTACTAGTAATTCTCATAATACGTCAGTGCTAGTGACTTCAGTTGGTTTAGAAATAAAAAAACTCTGTTACCAGCCTCACTTCTGCCATGCTGACAGAGACTTGAAGTCCTCAGTAGTTCTTCCAAAACTGGAGCTTCTGCCCCTTATGTCACCATCCCTGAGCTGTGGACGTTAGGATAAGAGCAGAAACAAGTACATTTTTGGAAAACATTTTGAATCCTCCTAACAGGTTTTAAATTCAGTCTTAACTTCATTGTTTTGGCTTAATTAAATTAAATGCCAAACCTCTGATAATTTGTTTCATGCCAGAAATAAAACTTGTCCTAGGAGAGAATAACAGAAAAGATTCAGGTGTGGGCCTTTCCAGTATAAAGTGCTGCCACCACCTGGTCTGAAGGTGTGGGCTGTTGGGCTTAATCTTTCAGACCTGGGAGATGATAAACTTCTTGGTGCTTTTAGAAAGGAAGAGGAGGAAACAGCAAGAACTCTTTTCTCCTGATTTGGAGTCCCATGTTCAATTAATTTTTGCCTTTAAAATTTGTGTAAAGCTTAATTCCAGTTCTGCTAAAATAAAACTTATACACTAATATATATATAATATATATATAAAATGCTAAAAAAAGATATTAACAGTTATTTTTGGGATGCTGGAATTACAGCTCACTTGAACTTTACTCTTTGCTGTGGTAACCAAATTCGCCCAATGTATATGTGTTACTGTTATAATCAGAAAAAAATCACAGTGAAATTTTTAAAATAATAGTTACTTTTTAAGGGAATCATAGAGACTCTTCTGGTTCTTGGAAATAAGAGAAATTTTCTTATTCAAATTACCATTTATTTCCTTTTAATTTTACTAATATATATTTCATGTACTATACAATTCACCAGTTTAACATGTGCAACTCAGTGGTTTTAGCAGATTCACAGAGATGAACAGTGATCACCACAGTTTTAATTCTAGAACTTTTTTAACACCCCCCAAAAGATTTTTAGTTCCTTTGAATTATGCTTGTATAGTTAGTGGTATAAACCCTTTACCCTAGCACTGTGAGGTATTACGGCATATATGATATAGACTTTGACTTTGAGGAACTGCTAGGCTAATGGGGAAGAAAAGGAAATACAAATTCTTTAAAATAAGACAGCAGCATCAAGTGCCAAGTCCATGATACAAGCTAAATATTACAGAGATGCTGAGGGTTTGAGGAATCTGCTCTGTTTAGAATGATGAGAACAGGCATCATGGATTTAGAAGGATGGAATTTCCTAGGCAGAGAAGATGTGGAGTTATATCTTTTTTTCTTGTAAAGATACTTTCAAGCTTCACCCATTAGGAAGTGTGCCCATATTTTATCTAGATATTTTAACAACATAAGCCTATCGTTACTTAGAAAATTGTGCCCTGCAACATTTATTAATATACCATCATACATGAACATAGATAATTACTAGCTTGTAATTCAGCAATGACACTGAGATCCACTGCTTGTTTTTCCTTTTATTTCCTGATTTTTTATTTTTTATTGAAGGATAATTACTTTACAGAATTTTGCTGTTTTCTGTCAAACCTCAGCATGAATCAGCCATAGGTATCCATATATCCCCTCCCTTTTGAGCCTCCCTCCCGTCTCCCTTCCCATCCCACCCCTCTAGGTTGATACAGAGCCCCTGTTTGAGTTTCCTGAGCCATACAGCAGCAAATTCCTGTTGGCTGTCTATTTTACATATGGTAATGTAAGTTTCCATGTTACTCTTTCCATACATCTCACCCTCTCCTTCCCTGTCCCACTGCTTGTTTTTTAATTGATTTAACGGTTACAAGGAAAAGCCTAGGACAGACTCTGTATAGCCATCCGTGTCCGTTTTGTGAAGACTGTACCACACCTTCTGTACTGTTATCCTCTAATGCGGGGCTCTCTCTGTCCCCCCAACGCTTGTAGCTCCTCCACACTCCCTCCCCCCAACCCTGTAACTCCTCCACACCCTCACCTCCCACCCGCCACCATTTAAGTGTGTATTGCTGTAGTAGATCATTGCTCAGAATGATGAAGACCTGCCATTCCCACTTAGAATGATGAGGATCTGACCATTCCCAAAGTTTAGACAGCTCCATTCCAAAACAACAGAATGATTTTTAAAAGTTGTTTTGTCCCTTCAGTTCAGTTCAGTCGCTCAGTCGTGTCCGACTCTTTGCGACCCCATGAATCACAGCACGCCAGGCCTCCCTGTCCATCACCATCTCCCGGAGTTCACTCAGACTCACGTCCATCCAGTCTGTGATGCCATCCAGCCATCTCATCCTCGGTTGTCCCCTTTTCCTCCTGCCCCCAATCCCTCCCAGCATCAGAGTCTTTTCCAATGAGTCAACTCTTCGCATCAGGTGGCCAAAATACTGGAGTTTCAGCTTTAGCATCATTCCTTCCAAAGAAATCCCAGGGTTGATCTCCTTCAGAATGGACTGGTTGGATCTGCTTGTAGTCCAAGGGACTCTCGAGAGTCTTCTCCAATACCACAGTTCAGAAGCATCAATTCTTCAGCACTCAGCCTTCCCTTACAGTATGGTAAATAAAAATTTTAAATTATCTACCCTAGAAAACTTTATTTAATCTAAATATATCCTGTGAGTAAATGAAATATATTAAATCATAGTGTTGTGCAGATTTTTAAAAATATCTAGGTGAAACCTGAAGATGGAGGGAACATTCATTATTTAGAAGCTTAAATATTTAGCAATAGAAATAAAATTAATTTTTATCAGTTCTGATACCAGAATCAGATTCCATGAAGCATAGTCATTTCCTTCAACGCAGGGTTTATAAATATGAAAAAAAAGAAAAAAGAATAGGAATAAAAAGCACCAGGCAATTGAAAATATATTTATGAAATTTTTATTTACCAAAAACTCCATGTTGATGTTCAAGTGATAGGGGGTGTGACAGAACCTCTTTTGGAACTGAGAGTTCTCTTTAATAGAAACAAAAGAGATTCTAACAGCTCTTTGAAAAAAGTTCCAGTAGAGTCATCTGTTTCACTTTGTTGTGTCTTTTATTTTCAGATTTCTCTCTCAGCTTTTAGCATCTGTTGTATCTCATCAGTCATGATGATATTTGCTCCATTATTTTGAAATCTTTACAATATAAAACAGCTTTTGGCAGAGCTATTTTTGAGCCAAGTACAACAGTCTGCACAGATAGGACATGGTAGCACCATCACCACATGCCCACAAAGTAGAAAGTAATTTTTCAAGTTTCATGGTAACTTAATTTCTAAATCATCATCTTTAAAAAAACCTCTGTGGCAATTTAGTTACCAATTTGTGTCTGACTCTTAACAACCCCATGGACTGTAGCCCACCAGGTTCCTCTGTCCATGGGATTTCCCAGGCAAGAATACTGGAGTGGGTTGCCATTTCCTTCTCCAAAAAAGACCTCTAACATCAGTGCAGTTGTTTAAAGTCTTATGGTGTTCAGTTCCACAGAAGGGATCTTCGAAAGTGATAGTGTGAAAGTGTTAGTCGCTTAGTCGTGTCCAGCTCTTTGCAACCCCATGGACTGTAGCCTGCCAGTCTCCTCTGTCCATGGAATTCTCTAGGCAAGAATACTGGAGTGGGTAGCCATTCTCTTCTCCAGGGGATCTTCCTGACCCAGAGATCGAACCCGGGTCTCTCTCCTGCATTTCAGGCAGATTCTTTACCATCTGAGTCACTTTTTTCCCCACAGAATAGCATCATATGGATCCTGATGTCTCCCACAGGTGACTCAGATGGCCTAACCCCTTCTTTTTCATTGCTTTTGAAATTGAAAATGACTTTTACATTGTTTTTAGAACATATGTACATATATATATTTAAAAGCATTATTTTATATATACTGTATTTTAATGGAGAAGGAAATGGTACTCCATTCCAGTATTCTTGCCTCAGGAATCCCATAGACATAGGAGCTTGGCGGACTACAGTCCATGGAGTTGCAAAGAGTCAGACATGACTGAAGTGACTTAGCACATTATATTTCCAAAAATATTATTATATATACATATTATATCATTTTTTAAATTTCGGAATTTTTAAATATTAAAAAAAATACACGCACACAGTTACTGGAATATGTCAAGGAACAGCTGCATACAGCGGACCAGTGTATGCTGCCTGGCTTAAGTTTCAGTTTCCAATCTGAGTGCTGATTATGCCCCCTTGTGGATCTCCTGTTGACTTCTTCCAGAGCTCCTGACTTCAGCCACATAACAGAACTAACCCGACTGGCTCAGGATGATAGAATCTTCATAAAATGATGACCTGAGTCTGGAAACCCACATTTTATCTTTTTTTTTTTTTCTGAAAATTGTAACTTCATCTACTTTATTTCTGTGTAAATACTTAAAATTGTACTTTTTGTTTCATCTAGATTGTCTTACAAGGACATGCAACAAGAGTAACTGCTAAATCTCAACAGAGTGGAGAGAAGGCCTTTCGATGTGGCTATGACGGATGTGGAAAATTATATACAACAGCTCACCATCTTAAGGTATATACGAAGGAATGCTGTGTCTAGTCATGAGGATACCTAGGACATTAAACGCCAACTTGATGTAGTATTCAGATACCATTGTTCTCCCCCACCTATCAAGATACAAATGCTCACACTCATATACACACAAAAATCTGTGCAGATTTTAGAAATAAACTCTTTGAGGACTAGGACTCTGCTTTCTTCATCTTTGTCTCCCTTGTGTCCAGCATATGTCAGAGCATTTATAGGTCCTCTACATAGTTGAATAAATTTTTTTCAAATGTGAAATTTATGTAATTATATGAGAGATGTGGATATAATCACTCTGTTAACAGTGATTTGCTGCAGTCCAGCAAAAGGTGGTGTTGATTGTCCTGTCTGTCAAATACATAGGCCAAGTATTTTGATGGAAGCTAAATACAATATACCATCACTCATTAAAAATAATAGCTAACTTTTATTGAATAACTTACAGTGTGTTAGGAAGTATGCATTTAGCATATTTGGAATAGCAGCCCCAGAGCCCATCTCTGCTGCCTGTCAGTATGTAACCTTGACATGTTGCTGCTGCTGCTAAGTTGCTTCAGTCGTGTCCGACCCTGTGCGACCCCATAGACGCCGGCCCACCAGGCTCCTCCATTCCCGGGATTCTCCAGGCAGGAATACTGGAGTGGGTTGCCATCTCCCTCTCCAATGCTGCTGCTGCTGCTGCTAAGTCGCTTCAGTCGTGTCCGACTCTGTGTGACCCCATAGAGGGCAGCCCACCAGGCTCCACCATTCCTGGGATTCTCGAGGCAAGAACACTGGAGTGGGTTGCCATTTCCTTCAGTGCATGAAAGTGAAAAGTGAAAGTGAAGTCGCTCAGTCGTGTCCGACTCTTAGCGACCCCATGGACTGCAGCCTACCAGGCTCCTCCGTCCATGGGGTTTTCCAGGCAAGAGTACTGGAGTGGGTTGCCATTGCCTTCTCCCTTGACATATTACTTGACCTCTTAGTACTTCATCTTCCTTATCTGTAATATTAGACCATAAAGTTTATATACCTCCCTCAATGAGTAGCTGTGAGAATTAAGTAAGTTAATTCTGTGCCTGTAAAGTACTGAAGAGAATGGCCTGGCAAGTGGTAAAAGTTCAGTAAATATCAGACATTGTCATGAGTATTCATTTGTCACAGCAGCCCTCTGTGGTAGGTACTATTATGCCCCCATTTTACAGATAGAACTTTGAGGCTGAGAGAAGGCAGATGCCACAGTCACACCACCAGTCAGTGGTGAAGCCTTGCTTCAGATCAAGGCCCCTTTGGCAGCAGGCTCCACACTCCTAACCTTATGTTGTGTAGAGTCTCCTTGTACTCCTAGCTCCCAACAGGTACATGTTCTGTACAAACACCTTTGAGCAGTCTAGAAAAGCTCACACCTCCAGTATTCCTATTCCTTACTTAAAATGAGTACATCTTAACATAAAGCACCTGGTTTATATTGAGAATTAGTAGTTTTTGAGAAAAGTTATCTTCTATCTTTCAAAAATAATGTACAAGCAACAAAATAATTCAGCAGCTGGGGGCAAGGAGGAAGTCTTTGTGGAGACCATCTACCTGCAGAATGCCTCGAGGAAGCAGACTTATGCTTTTGTTTTAATAACAGGTCCATGAGCGGTCACACACAGGAGACCGGCCTTACCAGTGTGAGCATGCAGGCTGTGGGAAAGCATTTGCAACAGGTAAAACCTCGAGTTATGTTTCTTGGTTCCACTCGGGAGTCAAGCAGAGACAGGTCAGAAGAAGGAACTGACCGCCTGCCTTGGTCTGAATTAGTGGGCATGCAGTGACTAGTTTTCCAGTCTCTCCCTTTCTTCCTTTTGTTCCACTTGATCTGTTCTCTTTGTGTTGTCATTTTTCTCCTCAGACCTGTTTCTGCCTACTGTGTTCATATTTCACTCCACACACTACTTTCTTTTAGTAAGAAACACAAAAGCTGAGCATTAACACTGACTCAGAGTTTAACATTAGGACAGACTCAGGGGGGAGCCATGATCTGGGGCTTAGCAGTAGGATGGGTCCTGCCCTGGGACACACGCATCAGGGCCAGGACTGGTGCCAGGCCTCCTGAATTCTGCCCTGTTCTTCACTCCATGCCTCCATTCTGCTTCAAGATTTTGGAGTATGAGTAATGCACATGTAATAAGATGGCTGCTGCTGCTAAGTCGCTTCAGTCGTGTCTGACTCTGTGTGACCCCATAGACGGCAGCCCACCAGGCTCCCCATGGGGACACTTTAAAAAAAGAAACACACAGTCTCTTCTAGTCAGAGATGAAACTGTTGAATTTTCAGCAGGACAGTCCCGATCTGTCATGCTCTAGTACCTGTTTAATAGTTATTCTGTTGTGTGTGCCTATTATATCCTTGGTGTTTACTGTACTTTTCAATAGCTTAATCTCAGTGGGCATGCTTACAGGAATCTTGTATAACTAAGTTTCTTTTAAATTTTTCTTAAAGGTTATGGATTAAAAAGTCATGTCAGAACTCATACAGGAGAGAAGCCATATCGGTGTTCAGAAGATAATTGTACCAAATCTTTCAAAACTTCAGGAGATCTACAAAAACATATCAGAACTCATACAGGTACTGGTGTGAAGAAATACTCTATCTAGGCGAGGAGTTCTTCATCTGCAGGGAGGGACTTGGGGAAGTGGTTTCTGGAAGCACTTCAGGGAGTCAGTATCAAGGGCTTCGCTTAAACTCATGAAACTCCATGTAGTTTGCCATTTGTGCAGGTCTGTTTTTTTCCAGGATGAGGGCCTGTAACATTGTTAGATTCTCAGTGGGTTCCGTGTTCCAAAAGATTAGCAGTGGCCCTAGACCGCCAACTCTGTTTTCAGGCATTATCTGAGCAACAGGCTTATTTACCTAGGATTATATGTCCACTTAGTAGCCCAACTGAGACCAGAACCTAAGGCACCCAGTTTCTTCTCAGTTTAGCCTGGCTTCTCCTGCTTTGACGTTACATTGAAGTCACTCAGTTGTGTCCGACTCTTTGCGACCCCATGGACTGTAGCCTACCAGACTCCTCTGTCCATGGAATTTTCCAGGCAAGAATACTGAAGTGGGTTGCCATTTCCTTCTCCAAAAGATCTTCCCGACTCAGGGATCGAACCCGGGTCTCTCGCATTTTAGGCAGACGCTATATCGTCTGAGCCACCAGGGAAGCACCTGCTTTAAGCTGCTCCTAAAAAAAGAAAAAAATCTGATGTCCTTACAGCCTCACAGAAAGAAAGGCTTGTTCCTTTCTTGTGATCATCTTTCCTACCCTTTAAATTCCTTCTCTCCTTTTCCTAAGGGGTACTTTGTTCAAATCTTCCTTCCCCTCCCCTCCTCTCCTTGTATTTGATTATTTGCAGATTGGTGTTATAAAGGTAATTATTTGCTTTGGATTAGAGTTGGAAGACTTTCAGAAACTGTTGATAAGAGATGCTGTTATAAGCTATTGACTAAGTAATATATTGATAGCATAAGGTCATTTAGTTTGAGATTTTACTACAGATGTTTTAAACATAATCTTACCACTTTGTCCCCAGGTATTTCTAAGTATTCTGAGATAATTTAGCAAATTTTCATGGAGGATTCTTCCTGTCATTAGTGTTTAACTTTTAGTTCAAATATGATTCCAGATCGGCTTTACAGTGTTCAGGAACAAAGCTGTAGGTCCCTGCTTCTATTTCATTCATGCTCTTGTTGTTATATGAAAGGCAGGTGTTTCTAAGATCCTGAGAATAATAATATATTCAGTGAGTATTTTTAATGTATATTATGTATGAGACACTAGATTTTAAAAAGACCAAAAATTTTTTTCTTTAAGTGTTATAGAATAAATAAAGGAGGAGATAAGCTTTTAGGGGATTCCAGGGCTATTTCTAACTTAATCCTTATGCTTGACTCTGTTTTTCTTTTGTATTTCTTTGTGGTATGTAGTTCTTTGTCGCTTATCTCAGTTCATTTTTTAGTATGCCTTTCTGGATGACTCCCGTCTTGGAAAGTCATGTAATCAGTGATTAGTTTTGAATACTATTCAGGTTTTCCTATGTAAATTTATGTTTGGAGTAGACAATACTGTTTGCAGAAAAAAATAAAACAAGAAAAACAAAGGGAAGCTCGATACAGAAAGGCTGTAGAGTCTGAGCATGAATGATCCTAAGCAGAATTGAAGTATAAGACATTTTAATTATCTGTGTATTTTTGTACCATTTAATGTATTTCCCTTTGTGTTTTCAGGAGAAAGGCCCTTTAAATGTCACTTTGAAGGCTGTGGTCGGTCTTTTACAACATCAAATATTAGAAAAGTGCATATTAGGACACATACAGGAGAAAGACCTTATTACTGCACAGAACCAGGATGTGGGAGGGCGTTTGCCAGTGCAACCAATTATAAAAACCACGTGAGAATACACACAGGTAACAGTCTCTAGTTCTTGGTCTTCTATCTTTCAAGGCTCAGTTTTAACTCCTGCCTCTCCCATAAACCATTTGCAGCAATCTCTTTCCTCCTTCCCACCACAGCAGTGGATTACATAACTTGAACAAACTTCACTTTAGCATTTATACATTTATTTATGCAATAGTTACTGCATGTCTGCTGTGTGTTCCCCTGCTAGGCATCAGAAGTGCAGAGATAGACAAAACATTGTCAAGGGCAGTTGATTTAGGGAGGGGTAATAGACATAATTGTTGCAGAGTATCTATGTATATATTTTTTACCAGCTTTATTGAGATATAATTCATACACTGTGCAATTCATCCATTAAACAATATGATTCATTGTTTTTTTGGTATATTCACAAGGTTGTGAGAGTCTTCCCTGGTGGCTCAGATGGTAAAGCATCTGCCTGCAATGCGGGAGACCTGGGTTCGATCCCTGGGTTGGGAAGATCTCCTGGAGAAGGAAATGGCAACCCACTCCAGTACTCTTGCCCGGAGAATCCCATGGATGGAGGAGCCTGGTAGGCTCCAGTCCATGGGGTCGCAAAGAGTTGGACACGACTGAGCAACTTCACTCACTTACTCACAAGGTTGTACAACCATCACCACAATCCAATTTTTATAGATATTTTCTTTCTTTTTTTTTTTTTTTTACTTTTTTGATGGTGCCATTTACAGCACAAAAGCTTTTAATTTGATGCTCTGCTTTGTGGATGTATTTTTTTATAGTTGACATATAGTTGATTTACAATTTTGTATTAGTTTCAGGTGGTTGGTTTTTTTTTTTTTGGTATGGTGGTTGTATTTTTGATGGGAATGGAGAGAAGCATTAGAGGATATATTAGTTTTATAAGAAATTTTTAGTGTATTATTTTTATTACTCATATTAAGAGTAAACTTCTGATAATTCAAAATTAAAAGACACTTAGAATGGAATGTTAATTGTGTAAGGTAGTATTTCTGAGGCTACATTCTATAGACCCTAGATATCTCTGGAAATATTTTCAGGCATCTATAGCAGTTGCTTTACTTTGAGAAAGGTACATTAATAAGTTTGGATACTGCTTGGGAATGGTTCATTAATAAGTTTGGATACTGCTTGGGAATGGTACATTAATAAGTTCGGATACTGCTGTCGCTAGTGAGGAAGGAAGATTTAAAGAAAATGTACTTTTTTGGAAAAACCTTACTCTGTCAGTGCTACAGAAAGAAGTTAAAGGGAGATGAGGCCACAGGCAAGGAGACTGATGAAGGGCCATTGGAATATGTGAAGTGAGTGAGATGGAGGAGGATAAAAATGAGACATTGAGAGGTATCAGCAGAGGACCTGATGACCAACTTAGTCATGAGGAATGAGAACAGCTTGTCATTCTCGCTTGTGTGATGGGTTCAGTGATAATGCTAACATGAGGAAGACCAGGTTGCGAAGGGAAGGTAATAGTGTGGGTTTGCAATATATAGTTCTCTGGGTTTCCCTCACCACCTGAACTCTCACCATCTGTATATTTACTGTAATGGTTTGTAAAATTTTTACTCATAATTTGATTCAAATTGAAACCCCACTATAATGAATCCACTTGATACATGCATTTTTCTATAAAAGGAAAAGATTTTAAGTTGCATATGAATCTAAATGAGAGAACATAGAATACACTGTAGTCATATTTCTAATGCAGTCATATCTTATACTCACATTGTATATTATACATTACTTTTTTATTATACATTACTGCCATCATCTTGCCTACATTATTTGTGTTTCCTAAGAAAGTGGAATATCCTGTGAAAACCTCAGAGGCCTGGAAAAGAAGGCTGTAGATTAGGAAAAAAAAAAATTGTCTTATGCTGATATAATCTGCATTGCTTTCTATCTTTAAGATTTGTTGTTCAGTTGCTAAGTTGTGTCTGACTCTTTGCAATCCCTTGGACTGCAGCACGCCAGGCTCCCCTGTCCTCCACTATCTCCCAGAGTTTGCTCAAATTCATGTCCATTGAGCCAGTGATACTATTGAACCGTTTCATCCTCTGCCCTGCCCTTCTCCTTTTCCCTTCAGTCTTTCCCAGTATCAGAGTCTTTTCCAGTGAGTTGGCTCTTTGCATCACATGGCCAAATATTTTTAAGATATTTCATTTTAAACTTATAGTACATGTTTGTGGTGTAGAAAGAAAACAAAATTCCTATTCTATACTCTGATATTATTGTGTATTATGCACAAACTTATACATGCTATTGAGTTCAGAGTGTTAGTAATTACATAAATGGTATTTTAAGTTCTTCATATTATGCAGACATTCTTGGTGGGTTAAGAGCCTTTTTGTAATATTTGGGGGAAATGGTTGGGGTTTTTTAGATGGATTGGGAAAACTATTTTTCCCATCTAAAGTAATGGAATATAGACTCATTACCTGAAAGTTAGCCATTCAGCATGTTTTATGGGCAAATTAGATTACAGTCAGAGGGATGCCTGCTTCCCAAGTGGCTCAGTGGGAAAGAATCTGCCTGCAATGCAAGAGATGCTGGTTCAATCCCTGATTGGGAAGATCCGCTAGAGAAGGACATGGCAACCCACTCCAGTATTCTTGCCTGGAAAATCCCATGGACAGAGGACCCTACAGTCCATGGGGTTGCAAGAGAGTCAGACACAGCAACTAAACAACCACAAAGAGGGATGCCTACGTTAAGTATGGCCATTATGATCTTTGGAATATGCAGGTAGAGTAGTGCTTTCAAATGTGGCTGTACATCGGATTCACCTTTTTAAAATAGACTGATTGCACAGATCCTGTCTGCAAAGATTCTGACATAGTTTTACTGAGGTGAGACCCAGGTATCAGTATATATTAAAAATCCTCCAGGTCTCTTAAATGCATACATGGTTAAAAGTCACTAAAGTAAGGCTATCCAGTGGTGGTTTAGTTGCTAAGTCGTGTTCGACTCTTGCCACCCCATGGACTGTAGCCCGCAAGGCTCCTCTGTCCATAGGATTTTCCAGGCAAGAATGTTGGAGTAGGTTGCCATTTCCTTCTCCAGGGAATCTTTAAAACTCAGGGATCAAACCCAGGTCTCTAGCACTGCAGGCAAATTCTTTTATCTATTGAGCTATCAGGGAAACCCCCTCAAGGATATCCAGTAGGTCATTGTAAATGTTGGCCTGACCCAGGAAGTAGGTCTGGGTTGGAAGAAAAGATTGGCTGATGATCATCAAGTAGGTAAAACAATAAAAGCCCACATTATGTATAAGTGGAGCATAAGACTCAGCTGTGTAAAATGCGGTCTATTTTGGAAGGATGATCGGATGACCGACCCAGCTGAGACTGCAGCTAGCTGTTAGGAAGCTCTAAAGTGCAACTCAGATCCATTTAGGTCTCCATGAAAAGATGTTCAACATCGCTGTCACCCAGGAAATGGTAAACAACCACAGTGAGATAGCACCTCACACCTGTCAGAATGGCTATTATCAAAAAGATAGTAACAAGGGTTCATAACAATGTGAAGAAAAGGAAACCCTGTTGCACTGTTGGTAGGAATGTAAATTGGTACAGCCACTACAGAAGGCAGTTTGGAGTTTCCTCAAAAATGAAACATAGAACTACCATACAATCCAGCAATTCCACTTCTGGGTATTTGAATGAAGAAAACAAGACACTAATTTAAAAAGATATATACACCCCTGTGTTTATTACAGCATTATTTGCAATATCCAGGATATGCAGGCAACCTAAGTATCCATTGATAGGTGAATGGATAAGTACAAAACATTTACATACAAACATACAGTGGAGTATTAGCCATAAAACAGAATGAAGTCTTGCCATTTGTGACAACATGTATGGACCTAGAGGGTATTATGTGAAATGTCAGACAGAGGAAGACAAATACTGTATGATTTCACTTAAATGGAACTTTAACAAACCAAATGAATAAACAAACATAAAGACAGACTCATAGATAAAGAAAACAAAACTGGTAGTTGCCAGAGGGCAGGGGATTGGTGGATGAATAAAATAGATGAGGGAGATTAATAGGTACAAACTTGCAATTATAAAATAAATGAGTTATACGATATGCAGCATAGAGAATAGAGTCAATAATATTGGAGTAACTTGGTATGTTGACAGACTTATCATGGTGATGATTTTGTAATACATGATATTGAGTCACAGTGTTCTACACCTGAAACTAATATAATATTGTAAATCAGTTATACCTCAATTGTAAAAACTATAGTTTCAAGACAAAAAAAAAAAAAAAAAAACAATGCCATCCTCCCCCCACCAGTGTATTTATATCTTGACTGTGGTTTGGTACCACATAGTGGCGGTCATTGCTCAAGCCTGAATATGAGTAGGGTTGGTTCTCTGAACTGGAGTTGCCCGACATTGTCCTGCCTCGCCTTGCCCTCATCATGTCTCCTCCACAACCATTCCCCAAGGTAAAAACTTCACCCTGCCCTGTTTTGAGAATGTGGGCTGGGCAGAGGACAAGACGCAGTCTCAAATACTTAATGTCTAAGATGTATATTACAGATTACCGTAGTGACTTTACTATTTGTGGGTGGTTTTACCATGTTTACCGTGAAAAAGATGGAGTTACCGTAGGAAGGTATAAAATGAGAACAGAGTAGGATATGCATATGTTTACACACATAAGCACATTTTAGAGACTGAGTTCACACCAGTACCTCCAATTCCAGTTCATTCCACAGAGCTCTTTCTTTCCTTCTCACATTCCATATTTGCATTTTCCTTGTTCCATAGTCAGAGCTCTGGCTTCCAACAGCATTTATACATTTATTCATTATTCAGTCTTTTATTATGTCTAAAATAGTTTCCAAGTTGTTTTGCCTTTCAAAATGTTAGTTGCTCAGTGATGTCGGACTCTTTGCGAGCCCGTGGACTGTAGCTTGCCAGGCTCCTCTGTCCATGGAATTTTCTAGACAAGAAGACTGGAGTGAGTAGCCATCCCCTTGTCCAGGAGTTCTTCCCAACCCAGGAATCAAACCCTGGTCTCCCGCATTGCAGGCAGATTCTTTATTGTCTGAGGCACCAAGGAAGCCCCGTCTTGCCCATAGTACTAGAATAAACAAGCATAGTACTAGAATTAACAAGAAGAGTTAAATCTTTGTAGTTTTCCCTATTCCAGGTAGTCCAAGACTGAGACTATCAAATAGTGTGTATATGAGTTACTGTCGCTTCTTCTCCCCCACCCTGGCCCCCATACTGGTTAAAAGTGTTCATTTAAACTACAGTTAGGGTAATTTGTTCCAGTTTGGTTTCCCCCACAGTGTTAGATTCCCAGGGTGTGGCACCCTCCCACTACATACAAACAGTGTCTAGATATTGTGATATTAAATAATTATTGGTAATTTTGTTCTTTATAAAAAGCATCCATCTTTTATACAGTCAGAAATACTCATGGATGAGATGGAATGTACATGGAGTTGTTTCAGAGAGGGTAAACGTGTGGCTAATAACCGAAACTGTATTGGCCATGAATTGATAGTTGAAGCTAAATGATTGGTTTATTGCACTCTCTATACTTTTGTATATGTTTGAAATTTTCTATAATGAAAAGTTCTAAAAATATGTGCAGTGCCTGTATTATTCTCAAACTGTTTCATGGAAAAAGAATTGCTTTGCATTGAATTGTTTTTAGTGAATATTTAATAGCTTTTGATTGGTTGCAAGAAGTCAAGTGAAGTTAATATGAAATATGTGTCCAGACTACATCTCATACACGTTTTAGAAAATGTTTGTTTTTTATCCTTATAAAACCCTTTGGGTAAGCTACATACATTATACTAATAATTACATTTATTTTTATTATTATTTTGGGCTGTACCAAGTGGCTTGTGGGATTGACCCCAGGTCCTCTGCAGTGAAAGCCAGGGAATTCCCTACATTTATTATTTCCATTATTAATATAGTATCACTAATATCTAGATTATCTAGTTATAAGTAACAACAGTTTCATCAATGCTTTTTTTTTGGCTGCTCTGTGTGGCCTGTGAGATCGTAGTTCTCCAACCAAGGATCGAACCCGTGCCCCCTGCAGTATAAGTGCCGATTGCCTGGAAAGTCCTCATCAAAGCTTGTAGCTGGGCAGTAACTATCTCCATCCTTATTTTTCACATCTCTTGAAATTAAACAAAAAGTGGTATTCAAGTGTGGGGTATGACTCAGGTTGCAGACCACCTTTTGAGCCAAGTTGAAACCATAGTCAGAGAGTCTTTTCTTATGCTGTGTCTTACAGCAGGATAGAAAGGGATTTGACAGCTGTTTATTTTTGCTACTAGTGGTTTCCCTCCCTCTTCATTCCCCTAGAATGGTATGGAAGGTATGGAATGATTATGCCTTCATAACTGAAAATTGATTTTTTTTCCCCGGTGCCATTCTTTTCTTAGGGGAAAAGCCATATGTTTGTACAGTCCCTGGGTGTGACAAAAGGTTTACAGAATATTCCAGTTTGTATAAACATCATGTTGTTCACACTCACTCCAAACCATACAACTGTAATCACTGTGGGAAGACATACAAGCAGATCTCCACACTGGCCATGCACAAACGAACAGCGCACAATGACACTGAGCCCATCGAGGAGGAGCAGGAAGCCTTCTTTGAGCCTCCCCCAGGTAAGGGCTTCTTCCAGTATTTTTATGTCTGTGTTTGAAAATCAGTAGTTAGGAGCATAATGTATGATTGAAAGCATTGTCTCTAACCGTGAAGTTTCATTCAAATAGTCACACAAAAATACCCTTCACAACTGCAATAATTGCTATCAAAGTAAAGTACTTAATGCTTTGGGATGTATAAGAGGGGACATTAACCTAGTCTCGAAGGTCAGAGACAACTCCCCTAAAGAAGTGATTTTTGGAGAGATCATGGGTTCACTCGCTGTACAGGCAGGGATGTACAAGGTTTGGGGGGTAGGGTGGTAAACAGGGAGCAGAGGCAGGAGAATGTTCCAAATGGAGGGAATGGAACATGCAAAAAGCCCTGAGGTTGGAGAGAGCCAAGTAAATTGGAGAGACTGAAAGAAGCCTGGCCAGGATGGCATTTCTCTGCCTGGGAGGGTGGTGTGAGATGAGGCTGCACAGCAGGGCAGGGGCAGCTAGACTGTTTGGGTGTATTAGAATGTTGGTCTTAATCAAGAGTGGTGAAGCATTCTCAAATAACTCTTAGTTGATTCATGTCTGTTCAGTAGTGTTGTGGGAGACAAAAACATTCATTTCAGTAAGGATAAACTCTTGAGAAAAATAGAATTAGATTCTATGATTTCAGTTAAATAACACAGCATAGTTAAATAGGTAACATGAAATAGGTTTTTCTGAAACAGAACAAAACATATATATTGTCCTGTTTCATTGAGTAGTTCCTAAATGAAGTAAGTTTTAAAATTAAAACATTCTTACCTAATCTTACAACTAATATTAAAGGATTGAAAAACATGTAGGTAGGAAAAAAAATGAAGAATAAGGAAAAGAACAGATCATCCACTATCTACTCAAAATAATTCCCTGTAATTCTAATTTATCTTTTCAGATATTAGTCGTGTGATAGTAAGAAAATACGGAGAAGGAAATGGCAACCCACTCCAGTATTCTTGCCTGGAGAATCCTGTGGACAGAGGAGCCTGGTAGGCTGCTGTCCATAGGGTTGCACAGAGTCGGACACGACTGAAGCGACTTTGCATGCATGCATGCATTGGAGAAGGAAATGGCAACCCACTCCCATATTCTTGCCTGGAGAGTCCCAGGGACAGAGGAGCCTGGTGGGCTGCTGTCTATGGGGTCACACAGAGTCGGACACAACTAAAGCAACATAGCAGTAGCAGCAGCAGCAGTAAGAAAGTAACATTTCCTTCACTCTTTTAAAAATATTTTGTCCATATCGCAAGGTTTGCAGGATCTTAGTTCCCTGACCAGGGATTGAACCCAGGCTCCATCAGTGAAAGCACCAAGCGCTAGCCACTGGACCACCAGGAACTTCCCAACAATTCCTTTACTCTCAAATGCTATGCTGTTTTCTAGCCAAAGCACTGTAAGTGTGCTTGGTTAGGTGTTAACAATTGCTGCTAAATCCTTGCAATTATAAAGTAGACTTTAATGATATCAAACTTGGGTTTAAGACTGTTCCCTTTTTAATCTTCCTCAGTCTCTTCTTTAAATGTTAACATTTAAGATTGTCAGAATTTCTTGTGTTCTAGAAGATAACCTATGAAATACATTTTATTAAAAAAATTAAGGTTGTTTTTCTAAGAATAAGAATGGGTTTGTGTCCCTTTTCTCCCATATGATCCCCTACGTTTTGAACCTCATTGGAGTAATGGTATAATAATAAGTATAATAAATGGCCGTGCATGCATGCTAAGTCATATCAGTTGTGTCTAACTCTTTGTGACCCTATGGACTGTAGCCTGCAGGAATCCTCTGTCCATGGGAATTCTCCAGGCAGGAATACTGGAGTGGGTTGCCATGCCCTTCCCAGGGATTGAACCTGCATCTCTTAGTCTTCTGCACTGGCAGGCGGGTTCTTTACCACTACTGCCACCTCAGAAGCTCATCTGCCTGTGTCTTGTGTGTGTGCTCAGTCGTGTCCGACTCTTTGCGACCCTTTGGACTGTAGACCACTAGGCTCCTCTGTCCATGGGATTTTGCAGGCAAGAATACTGGAGTGAGTTGCCATTTCCTCCTCTAGGAGATCTTCTTGACCCAGAGATCAAATCCACATCTCCTGCACTGGCAGGTGGATTCTTTACCACTGAACCACCTTGGAAGCCATGGAACAGCACAAAAAGAAATGAAATAATGAGTGTCATAGGGATTACACCATGATGACCATAGCTGTATGAGTGCAGGCATCAACCATAACTTTGAGAAGTACTCTTAAATTAGCATAGAAAGTCCTTTGAATTAAAAAAAGAAAATTACCCTTTTTCTGGCCTCATGAGATGTGGAAAGCAGTAGAAGAGAGGGATAAGGAATCTTACTGGTTGCCAAGTATGGCAGTAATGGATGGTTGAAATTGCTGTTTACTTGCTGATTTTTTGTGAAATAAAAAAGTGGGTGGGAGTTCCTGTTCAGTTTTGTGAAATAAAAAAGTGGGTGGGAGTTCCTGTTCAGTCACTTATGAAATTATTAACCTTACCCCAGATAATACTGTCTTTACACAGTGATGTCATTGTGTACTGATGACTTGCAATCAGTCACTCTTGTTAAAGAGTAAGTGACTTAGTGTTAGCACATTGTGTTTACACACCACTCTGGTTTTGGGGTTAATATTTATGAAGATTGTCTTATCATTTTTAACAGCTTCTTAAGTGACTGCAAGAACTTAGCACATATTTGCCATGTTAGAAGGGTTACTTGCTAGTTAGTCTCCCTGTGCAGTTCCCCCACTCCTCACCCCAACACACATGCACACTGTTATATAATCATGCCAACTAACAGAGTAAGCAAAGTCTCTGAAAATTTGAACAGTTACTCTTTATGTGGGAAAGTTTAGTTCAGTCTGCTTGGATTTGGTTTGGCTTTGCAAAAGAGCAAGCAGAGAGATCAGCAGGAGGTGTTAGAAATCATTTTCATGATTTAGAATTCAGCACATATGCTCTTTCATTTTTGTCAGCTTCTCCATAACATTTAAAATATTCTGTTTTCTAAACAGCTTGGTAGGTTGATCAAATAAATGATTTATTTGTTTTAAACAGGTCAAGGTGAAGATGTTCTTAAAGGGTCCCAGATCACATATGTTACAGGTGTAGAAGGGGATGATGTTGTATCTACCCAAGTAGCCACAGTAACCCAGTCTGGGTTGAGTCAGCAGGTTACACTCATATCCCAGGATGGGACTCAACATGTAAGTACCCACCAAAAGCCAGACACATTAAATATTATTTCTCTGAGCCTGGGCTCAAAAGGCAGGTTGGGTCCCAGTTGAAGAAAGCCTTGAACTGGGTCACAAAGTTTGGGAGTTTAGCTTGTGGGCAGTGCTAGATCTCCTGAAAAAAGAGACTCTCTTGCTGAAAGAGACCACATGCAAGGAGGTCCGTAAAGAGAGGTTTGTCACTCTAGAATTCAGGTGGTGGTATGGGTATCTTTCAAAGGTAAGGTGATGGAGGTCAGGAACACAGTGAGAAGTAATGGGTCCACATGAAACTTGGAAGGGATAGATTGGGTGGCAAATTAGATCCAGGAGATAAGACTGAGAAATCAGCAGAAGTTTGGCTGAGGTGACGAGGACATCGTTAAAAGATCTGGGCAAGTCAGTGATGGGGAAACCTGTAAAATTTCCAGGGTGTGACTTTCTCCCTACTTGGAATCATGGGAGTTCACTTAACTAGCTTCAGAATTAATAGGAAGCTGTCTTGATTTCCCCAGGAAAAGCAATGTAAGAGTTGCTGTTTGACAGTCATTGTTTTCTAGATGCCACTATCCTAATTCAGACTTGATTTCATTTTTAAGCCCTCGCTAAGGTTGTCTTAATACCCATGGAAATAGATGCATGGGGTTCTTTATCCTCCAATACTGCCTCTTCCATGGAGAACTGTCTTTTTAGCCATCTCTTTTAGAACTTTACCTCCCATGATTAATCTGCCCTTTGAATAGATAACTCTTAATGTGCCAGTGTTAGCTAGAAGCAGAATATATTCAGGATAGAAACATACAGAGCACTTGGACCATCCCATTCATCCCTCTCCTCCTCACTTTTGACATCACTGATTCCACACAGTACTCTTTGTCCACTGATTGGCACATAAGATTAAACAAATTTACTAACAGTTTTATTCTGGACAGATAGGGTGTCACTGGGGATTTGAGCAGGGAGCATAATGAAATTTGTTTGTTTTTAGCAAGGTGACAAGGTAGAGGATGATTAGGGAGGGGTTAAATATCTAGAAAGAAGTTGTATTATTGGCAAAAATTAGATGAAAGAAAAATAGAAATCTAAATTGGCAGTAGAGATGGAGAGGAGGAAAATGTATTTAAGAAACACTCAGTTTTTCTGATGATCTCTCTCTAAAAAGAGTTTATTCCATTGTAAAATGGTTATTTGCTCCCAGAGTAGACTTACACAAGACTTGCATGTGTGTGTGCTCAGTCGTGTCTGACTCTTTGCAGCCCCATGGACTGCAGCCTGCCAGGCTCCTCTGTCCGTGGAATTTTCCAGGCAAGAATACTGGAGTGGGTTGCCATTTCCTCCTCCAGAGGATCTTCCCGACCCAGGGATCAACCCTGCATCTCTTGCACTGGCAGGCGGATTCTTAACCACCAAGCCACCTGGGAAGCCATAGGAGGCTTAGGCCCAGTCCTTAATAAAATTGACCAGATAAAGCAAGAAACATTGCCTGATTCTAAAATGCATTGTGTTGCAGGTCAACATATCTCAAGCCGACATGCAGGCCATTGGCAACACCATTACAATGGTAACACAGGACGGAACGCCCATCACAGTACCTGCTCATGATGCAGTCATTTCCTCAGCAGGAACACATTCTGTTGCTATGGTTACTGCCGAGGGTACAGAAGGGCAGCAGGTAATTGCTTTTTTCTTTTCTATAATTGGTACAAATATCAGTATCAAAATTGTTCGTCATAGATATACAGTGTGGTATCATGCATGCTAAATCACTTCAGTTGTGGGTGCCTCTTTGCAACACTGTTGACTGTAACCCACCAAGCTCCTCTGTCCATGGGATTCTCCAGGCAAGAGTACTGCAGTGGGTTGCCATGCCCTCCTCCAGGGCTCAAACCCATGTCTCTTAGGTGTTCCACATTGGCAGATGGTTCTTTACCACTTGCGCTCCCTGGGAAGTCCAGCAGTTAAGCACATAAACCTCAGATTGAATCTCAGTTTTAAAGCTTCTTAGTTACACAGCCCTCTGAGTCTCAGTTTTTTTTTTTCATGTGTAAAATAGGATTGATTTTTGCATATACCCCATAACAGCTCCTGGGATCACAAGAGTTAGATACAGCTGAGCCACTGAGCAGACACACACACAGTCATCTCCCCCCACCCTTTATACGGCAGTAAACACTATACTGTTTTTCACCTCCTTGTTTTTTTTAATCTTAATAATATATCTAGGACATCTTTCTGTTTCTTTATATAGAGAATTTTCCTGTCTTTTTTTTTTTTTTGGTAATTCTGGTGGCACCACATGGTTTGCAGGATCTTAGTTCCCAACTGGGAATTAAACCTGGGTGCTGCAAGTGAAAGTGAAGAGTCCTAACCACTGGATTGCCAGGGAATTCTCTCTCATTCTTTTTCTAAGCTATATCATATTCCACTGTATGGACATGCCATAATTTATTTAAAGTCTTTTGCTGTTTCAGACAACACATAATCTTGTGCACGTGGGATTTTTTATGTGTGTGAATATATCTGCTACTAGATAAATCCCTAGAGTGAAACTGCTGGCTGAAAGGACATACACATTTGTAACTGTGATAAGCATTGCCAAACTTCCTTTCTAGGGTTGTACACATTTACATTCTTACCCGTAGCCTTTGAGAGTGCCTCCTCCCCTTTTGATGGTAGCACAGTGGTACCAAATCTTATGTATCTCTTTGTACTTTTATTTTTCATTTATCTTGAATGATTTTGGTTAATACATTTGAAAACTGTTCTTATAGGGTCTTCCCTGGTGGTCCAGTGGCTAGTACTCTGTGCTCGCAATGCAGAGGGCGCCTGGTTGGGGAACTAGATCCCACATGCTGAAACTTAAAGATTCGGAATGCCATAACTGAAAAAAAAAAAAAAAAGATCCTGCATGCTGCAACTGAGACCCAGCACAGCCAAATAAATCAGTAAATAAAGTTGAAGACATGACAACAACACAACACACACACATTGTTGCTGTGCTGTGCTGAAGACAACGCTGAGTTTCACTTCAGCTACTGTACCCTGTTCAGTGAAAGGGTCTGTCAAAGTTCATAGCTATTACTCTTCCTAAATTCATTTATAGATTCAGTATTATCACAATCAAAATTTCAGAAGGCATTTTTTAAGATATACATAACCCAATTCCAATAATTTATATGAAAATGCAAAGGACCTAAAAAGAACATGCAAAGTCCTGAAAAAAAGAACAAAGTTGAAAGTCTTCTGCACCTTGAAATACAGGAATCAGAATCAAAAAGCTTCTAGAAGAAAAGTGAATGGTTTTGTAACCTTAGGATAAAAATTTCATAGACAGGATACAAAATGCACCAACAATAAAATTTTTTCTTTTTGGATAAATTGGACTTCTTCAAAACTACTTTTGCTTAAAAGTCAATGATAGACAGGGTGCCTGATGAACTATGGACAGAGGTTCATGACATTGTACAGGAGACAGGAATCAAGACCATCCCCAAGAAAAAGAAATGCAAAAAAGCAAAATGGCGGTCTGAGGAGGCCTTACAAATAACTGTGAAAATAAGAGAAGTGAAAAGCAAAGGAGAAAAGGAAAGATATACCCATTTGAATGCAGAGTTCCAAAGAATAGCAAGGAGAGAGATGAAAGCCTTCCTCAGTGATCAGTGCAAAGAAATAGAGCAAAACAATAGAATGGGAAAGACTAGAAAGCTCTTCAAGAAAATTAGAGATACCAGGGGAATATTTCATGCAAAGATGGGCTCAATAAAGGACAGAAATGGTGTGGACCTAACAGAAGCAGAAGATATTAAGAAGAGGTGGGAAGAATACATAGCACTGTACAAAAAAGATCTTCACAAACCACCTAGAGCCAGACATCCTGGAATGTGAAGTCAAGTGGGCCTTAGGAAGCATCACTATGAACAAAGCTAGTGCAGGTGATAGAATTCCAGTTGAGCTATTTCAAATCCTGAAAGATGATACTATGAAAGTGCTTCACTCCATATGACAGCACATTTGGAAAACTCAGCAGTGGCCACAGGACTGGAAAATGTCAGTTTTCATTCCAGTCCCAAAGAAAGGCAATGCCAAAGAATGCTCAAACTACCGCACAATTGTGCTCATCTCACACGCTAGTAAAGTAATGCTCAAAATTCTCCAAGCCAGGCTTCAGCAATACATGAACCGTGATCTTCCAGATGTTCAAGCTGGTTTTAGAAAAGGCAGAGGAACCAGAGATCAAGTTGCCAACATTCTCTGGATCATGGAAAAAGCAAGAGAGTTTCCAAAAAACATCTATTTCTGCTTTATTGACTATGCCAAAGCCTTTGACCGTGTGGAACGCAATAAACTGGAAAATTCTGAAAGAGATGGAAATACCAGACCACTTGACCTGCATCTTGAGAAACTTGTATGCGGGTCAGGAAGCAACAGTTAGAACTGGACATGGAACAACAGACTGGTTCCAAATAGGAAAAGGAGTACGTCAAGGCTGTATATTGTCACCCTGCTTATTTAACTTATATGCAGAGTACATCATGAGAAATGCTGGCCTGGAAGAAACACAAGCTGGAATCAAGATTGCCAAGAGAAATATCAATAACCTCAGATATGCAGATGACACACCCTTATGGCAGATAATGAAGAGGAACTAGAAAGCCTCTTGATGAAAGTGAAAGAGTTGGCTTTAAGCTCAACCCATCACTTCATGGGAAATAGATGGGGAAACAGTGGAAACAGTGTCAAACTTTATTTTTGGGGGCTCCAAAATCACTGCAGATGGTGACTGCAGCCATGAAATTAAAAGACACTCCTTAGAAGGAAAGTTATAACCAACCTAGACAGCATATTAAAATGCAGAGACGTTACTTTGCCAACAAAAGTCCATCTAGTCAAGGCTATGGTTTTTCCAGTGGTCATGTATGGATGTGAGAATTGGACTGGGAAGAAAGCTGAGCGCCAAAGAATTGATGCTTTTGAACTGTGGTGTTGCAGAAGACTCTAAAGAGTCCCTTGGATTGCAAGGAGATCCAACCAGTTCATTCTAAAGGAGATCAGTCCTGGGTGTTCATTGAAAGAACTGATGTTGAAGCTGAAACTCGAATACTTTGGCCACCTCGTGCAAAGAGTTGACGCCTTGGAAAAGACTCTGATGCTGGGAGGGATTGAGGGCAGGAGGAGAAGGGATCAACAAAGGATGAGATGGCTAGATGGCATCACCGACTCGTTGGACATGAGTTTGAATAAACTCCGGGAGTTGGTGATGGACAGCGAGGCCTGGTGTGCTGCGATTCATGGGGTCACAAAGAGTCGGACACAACTGAGAGACTGAACTGAACTGAAGAACCATTTTAACCTTCTTCTAAAAGGAATATTGCCAAATTCCTTTCTCGAGAGTTTTAATAATTATGCCTTGGATCTAATAGTATTCTTATTTCACTGTACTCTTGGTAGCACTGAGGATTTTGTTTTTTACATTTGCATTATTCACAAGCAAAAGTTATATTTTTACTTTAACTTGTCTGTTAGTGAGGTTGAACATGTTTTTCCTATTAGCCTGCAATTGTTTTTTTCTTCATTGAGGTAAAATTTATATACAGTGAAGTGCATAGATTTTTTTTTTTCCCCCACATCATGTGGTTTGCAGGATCTTAGTTCCCCAACCAAGGATCCACACCTGGGCTCCTGGCAATAGAAGCACAGAATCCTAATCACCGGACCACCACCTGCACAGATCTTAAGTTTACAGTTTAGTGAGTTGTTAAACATACAGACCCATCTCATCCCAAACAAGACCTAGAACGTTTCTATCACCCCAGAAAGTTCTCTTGGACCCCATCCAGTCAGTCTCCATCTAGTTGTCCTGATTGTATTATCTTGTCTATTCTTGAATTTTGCATAGTGATGCCAGAGTATGAACTCTCTTGTTTTGTGTTTTTTTGTTCAACATAACATTTTGGAGATTTATCCATGTTATTGTTTATAACATGAGTTCCTTCATTTTTATTGCTAAGCAGTATTCTGTGGTTAGGAGTATATCACAATTTATTGATAGAATCTCCCCTTGATGAACAAATATTTGAGATGCTTCCAGTTTTTTTTTTTTTCTATTATGAATTAAGATGGTGGTAAAAATTCTAGTACAAGTATATTTGTAGACACATATTGTCATTCTCTGATTAATAACCTGTTAGTGGAATTTCTGAGTCATAGGGTAGAGGTATATTTAACTTTATATAAAAGTGTCAAGCAGTTCTTCAAAGTGGTTTGACCCCACTCACACTCCCACTCACAATAGTTCTGTTTGTTTTATATCATCAGCATTTTGAGTTGTTGCTGTTTAAAAGTTTAGCCATCTAGTGGATGTAAAATGGTATATCATTGTGGTTTTAATTTGCACGTAGGTTGTTTAATTTTTTGAAAAAGAAAATGTTAGTTGCTCAGTCGTGTTTGACTCGGCGACTCTAGACTGTAGCCTGCCGGGCTCCTCTGTCCATGGATTCTCCAGGCAAGGATACTGGAGTGGGTTGCCTTTCCTTTTCCAGAGGATCTTGCTGACCCAGGGATCGAACCTGGGTCTTCCACATTGTGGGTAGATTCTTTACCATCTGAGCCACCAGGGAAGCCCTGATAATTTCTTAATATCTGGTACTTTTCTAAATACTTGTTTTTCTTGATTTTTAATTTAAGTCTGTTATGGTTAGAGAACCATATGGTAAGATATTACTATTTTGAAATTTGAGACTTGTTTTCCTTTGTCTTTCATTGATTTCCTATTGTATTTCATATGTATTTGAAAAGAATGTGTGTTCTGCACTTGTTGGTACAGCATGTTACACTTTAAGTTAAGGTGGTTACACTTTAAGTGTGGTTCAAATATTCTATAACCTTATTAATCTTATATATATTTGTTCTGTCAGTTACTAAGAAAAAGTAATTGATATCTTCAACTAGGATTATGGATTTGTCTCCCTTTTAGTTGTTTCTTTTTTTACTTCTAGGTTTTTGAAACGCTGTTATTAGGTGTGTACATATTTCATTTTAATTCCTCAAATGACTTCATAATTATACACTTCTCTGTTACTTTTTTGAGGTTGCCCAGGGATTAAAATGTGCATCCTTAAGTTATTGCGGTCTACTTAGACTTAAGATTGTTACTACTTTACATAAAACCTTGAAACAGTGTATTTTCATTTATGCCCCTACTTTTGTGCTGCTGTGATTTATTTTATATTTACAGATATTAAAACCCCCGCAGTGCAATATTATTTTTTAGCATAAGCAGTTCATCTTTTAAGTAAGTTACAAGATGATGGGAAACATAGTATTTTATACTTATCTGCTGGTTTATAATTTCCAGTGCCTCTTATGCCTTTCTGTAGAGTTGAGTGTCTATATGACATCCATTTGGCCTGAAGGATGTATTTTGGTTTTTAAGTTAGCTAACTCATTTTGGCTGTGTCAGGTCTTAGTTGTGGCAGACGGGGTCTTCCCACACAGGGCATGGTTGTGGTCCAGGCTCCAGAGTGAGCAGGCCTCAGGAGGTGCAGCATGTGGGTTCAGTGACTGCGGCACTCAGGCTTAGTTGCTCTGCAACCTGTGGGATCTTAGTTCCCCAACCAGAGACCAGACCTGTGTCCCCTGCTTTGCAAGGCAGATTCTTTATCACTGGGCCACTAGGAAAGTCCCCTGAAGGATATACGTTAGCATTGTTTGTAGTGCAGATCTACAGTGACAAATTCTCTGGTTTTGCTTATTTGAAAACATGTTATGTCGCCTTTCTGTTTTTGTCTTGAAGAATATTTTTGTTAGATATAGAATTGGTGGGTTTTTTTTTTTTTTTTCTGCACTTTAAATTGTCTCTGTCCTTCATTGTTTCTGATGAGAAATCAGCCATCTTCATATCATTGTTCCCCTGTATATGATACACCAGTTTTTCCTCTGGCTATTTTCTAGACTCTTTATATTTGCTTTTTAGCAATGTAATTATGGTGTGGTCTTCTTTGTATTTATCTCACAGGTTTCTTATATGTAATTATAAGACAACATATATAATATTATGAAACATTATATAGTCATGTTTTTTGTAGGGGAGGGTGTTTGTGTTTTTATCAAATTTAGGAAAAGTTAGGCCATTATTTCATCAGAAGTTTTTATTCTGCCTTATCGTTTCCCTTTTACTTCTGGGTCTCTAAAGTATATGTATATTAACTTGGTGTTTTCCCACAAGTTTCTGGGGGTGCATTTTTTTTTTAGTTCTTCAGATAGATAATTCTTATTGCTCTGTCTTCGAGTTCACTGATCTTTTCTTTTGACATCACCTACTTTACCCATCTTTTATTAGGCCCATTTAGATAATTTTAGATATCGTCATTTTTGACTGTAGAATTTAATTTTTTACAGTTTTTATTTATTTACTGAGATTTCCCCTTGTGTGAATTCCATAAGCCTTTTAACATATAATAACTGTCTCAAAGTCCTAGTTTGCTAATCACAACATATTGGTCATCTCAAGGTCTGTTTCTGTTAACTTCATATTCTCTTGACTCTGGGTTACATTTTCCTCTTCTCATGTGTTGTAGTTTTTTATTGTATTCTGGATATTGTGGATGATACAGTATGGGGACTTTTAATTTGGTTATCTTCCTCTGAAGAATATTAATTTTATCAAGTAGTTAAGTTACTTATGGAGGCTGGGTTTTGTACTTTTATTAAGGTAGGTTTGTTTTGGTTTTGCCATTTGGTTTCAAGGTGAATCTTTAGTCCTGGGACATAGTCTTTACTCCTAAAATGTAACTCTTAAGGTTTCAGTGGAAGGCCTAAGGTGTTTTCCAAGCCCTTCTAAACTTGGTGGGGTTGAAATTCTAAATTCTGTGTGCCCTGTGGTGAGTATCACTGAATCCTCTTCTCAGCTTTTTAGCCTTCTAGCTGCTGCTTTGTTCCAGATTTACTGATACCTCCCCAACACATTTGCAATTCTCAGGTCTTAAAGAATTGAGAGGAACTTATATACAGGTTTGGGGGGTCCCCCTCCCTCTGGTTTTCTCCTTTCTAGGATATCCCTTTCACTATATAGCCATTCTGGCAGCCCTGGACTTCATTATCTGATGCCATAAGTTGCCTTATGCTGCAGATTGGTGACTGCCCTCAAGTGGAAAAGCTGGTGAAACCGGTGTGATCCAGTGTGGTTCCCTTCTATTGAGAATCCCCGCCATTTCCTGCCTGCTCTTCACCATTCACCAGTGCCTTCAGATGGTTGCTTTTTCATATTTTTTTGACACTTTATGATTGTTACCTGCAGGAAAGGTTAGTCCCATATAAGCTATTCGCCTATTGCTGGACTAAAATCTGTTGCTGGACTATGGACCAATACTGGGATTGATCCAAGCTAAGTATCTATTAGCACTAAAATCCAGCATTCTTACTGGATTAATGGCCAAGTAAAATGCATTTAAGCATTTAATAGTAATTTCAGTTATTAACCTATTCTTTCTCTAAGTTTGGCTGAACAGAATTCTTAAATACCATATGACATGTAGTTGATGCTATTTTCTACGTTATTATCTACATAGAAAAAGCTGCATTCGTAGTTTAAGAGCCAGAAAAGCACTTTTAACCACTCTGACTAGGTGCTTCAGGAGCAGGTTGGAAAGATTCCGTGGGATCTAAAAGAGGAAGTGACTGTGACAGAATGTGTTGCTGGGAATTAATCCCCTGGTAATCCAGTGGTTAGGATTCCATGCTTTTACTGCAGGGGTCATGGGTTCAGTCCTTGGTTGGAAAACTAAGATCCCTCATGCCGTGTAGTAATGTTCCTGGTACTTTGTTTTCCCAGTTAATGGAAATCTTTTTTTTCCGCCATACTGTGCAGCTTGCTGGGATCTTAGTTTAATTCCCTGACCAGGGCTGGAACCCAGACTCCTGGCAGTGAAAGAGCTGAGTCCTAACCACTGGATCACCAGGGAATTCCCTGTGGAAATCTAATTTTGTTTTTAATTTTAAAATATTTTTATTATTTAAAATTATTTTATTTTTAATTTTTTGTTTAATTTTAAGCATTTAATAGAAATCTAATTTTTAAAAACATTTTATTTTGTATTGGGGAATGGCTGATTAACAAATGATGTTGTGATAGTTTCAGGTGAACCGCAAAGGGACTCAGCCATACCTATACATGTATCCATTCTCCGCTAAACTCCCCTCGCATCCAGGCTGCCACATAACATTGAGCAGAGTTCCCTGTGTTATATAGTAGGTCCTTTTTGGTTAATGGAAATCTAATTTTTAGTGCAGCAGATAAACAGGAGAAAATAGTGTATCTACCACTGATCCAAACTCAGGAATAAATAGACATTTGATATATAAACTAATCCATGTGTGTAACTTCCCAGGCAGCTGCTTAGGAATATTAGAATCTAGGCACTGTCACGTCACTTCTGTTTAATGAAATCTGACCTAGCGAATCTACTTTCTCAGTGTCCTCTATCCTGTTTCCCTATCGGCTTGCTTCATAACTTTAGATCAGTCCCTTCTTTCTGAGTGTCAACTTCCTCAAAAAAGAGGAGTCCATGGGAATTCCCTGGCAGTCCAGTAGTTAGGACTCTGCTCTCACTGTTGAGGTCCCAGGTTCACTCCCTCGTAGGGGAACTGAAATCCCACAGTCTGGGAAGTGCAGTCAAAACAAAAAAGGAAAAAAAGAGTTCAGAATAGACAATATGTAAGGTCTTTTCCAGCTTTCAGCTTCTACAAGTCTATGGTCAGAAGGGAGGATTTCTTTTTGAATTTGAAGATAGTCCCTTGCATTAAATGGATTTTATCCTATTGAAATCATAGTTTTAATTCTTCTGTGTATTTTTTAAGGTTGCAATTGTGGCTCAGGACTTGGCAGCATTCCACACTGCATCATCAGAAATGGGGCACCAACAGCATAGCCATCACTTAGTAACCACAGAAACCAGACCTTTGACCTTAGTGGCAACATCCAACGGCACCCAGATTGCAGTTCAGGTGAGTACAATGGCAGCTGTCCTCTGTCGACAGCAGTGCTGTTCAGCCCTCAGCCTTGTCACCGTACTCTGATGCATAACATTCACAGAGGCAGGGCACAGAATAATACGTAGTGCTTAGCTCCTTTACGGAAATAGCTATGTTTGAAATAAACTCAAAGAGACTAAAACTTTGTTTGCTACTATCTTTGTGTGTTATAAGGGAATTTATAACAAGAAGTATAAAGCTCCTGGTATACACATCCCTGTGTGTACCTGACCAGCCATCTTTACTGCCAGAATAAAAGTTTAATTAGGCAGGATTCTATAAAGCATTTAAGAGTTACTCCTTGGAAATGAACCGCCTGTAAACGTAGACTCCCAAGTTAGTCCTCAAAAAAGTCCCCGCACAGCAGCTGTATGTACGGTGGGGAATGTCAGAAGACTATGAAGAATACATTCTCTGGGAAGTCACTGCACTCAGAGAATCTAGAATATGAGGTGTAGATTACCTTTCCTTGGGAAGTTTGTTTTGTTTTAACATATTTACTTGGAAAGGGTTAGAATGCACTCAGGAAAATGCCAGCTGTTGGTTTTAATTTAGTTTATGGGCATGAAGCTAAAGGCTCATGAAGCTCTCTATCTCCAACAGAAAAGATAAGCATCTTTTTGTTCCTTGCATGTGTGAAGATTTATCAAAATCCTGTATAAAGAAACTGCATTATTCTCCCCAGCAGGAATTTTTGTGTTTTGTGGATGAGCGTTAGTGCTTTAACAAGCCCAGGTGTTAGAATTATAGAGAGAAATTTTACTTCTGGCATATTATATTTCCTTGGCATTATCTTGACTGTGGCTTTGTGTATGTTCCTGTTGCAGCTTGGAGAACAGCCATCTCTGGAAGAAGCCATCAGAATAGCATCCAGGATCCAGCAAGGAGAAACGCCAGGGTTGGATGATTAACCCTCAGAACAATGAGCAATAAAGCCAGAGAAGCCTTTCATCTTCAGGCAGCAGAGATCCATGAAGCCCGGGCCCAGGAAAACTAGAAATTTTCCATTCCCGAAACACTGTACACATTTTTATGCAAGAGTGGAGAACATTTTATTCTTGACACTTTTGTGTATATAACCCTTGGAATAGATTTCCCAAACTGATGTATTGTGTACAAGGAAGTATGAAATTAGGGCAATACAGTAATTTTTTATGTTACTCTTTTATCAGATTGCAAACTCCTAGAGTCTACGTGCAAGACCAGTGAAGTCTTACGGAGTCTTATGATGGATTTTTAACTTACTATGAAAAAAAAAAAATAAAGGCTGTATTGAAAATGTCAAAGGTTCTATACGTCAAACAATCATAATTCCAAAAGCCATCATGGATAATAAAGGATGTAAAGCCTTCAGATATTTCCCTCAGCTAGTAGTGTGTCTGCAGTTTTTGTTCTACTGTATACTTGTCCATTTTTATTTGTATTAAATATCTCACGGTTTGAAGACTATTCATTACAGTTTTCCACCCCTGTTAAATACCAGCTCTGCAAGCTGAAGTGCTAATTATATTAGCATTACATTGGATTATGTATAAAATTACAAAGTTTGGTTATTTAAAATTAAAAAGTTAAATCCAGTACTTCGGTTTTGTTAAAGATGATTTCCTGAGTCTTCAGTTTTTTGTTACTATTTCTTAAAAATAATGAACTATCAAAGCTTGACCACAGGCTGGAGCCCGGGATAATAGTGCTGTAATTGGAAATGGCTTTATTCTGAAAATTAGGTTAGTGGGTTGGTGTAAATTATTTATTTTTGCTTATGTACTTTTGTTTTAAAGCTTATTTACCCTAAAGTTTGTTATTAATTTTGAATACAGCAATTTTTAAAATGTTACCTTTATATTTGTTTCATTAAATTGGTATGGGGTGGGGGGAAGAGTTGTAGAAAACACCACTAATGTAATAGGTTAAAATACAATATATATATATTTAGAGTATATTATGTATCAAGCACAATAAGTACTTTTCCATACATATTTATCTGCTCATAACAGGATTTTGTGAGATATATGAGATTTAATACCTTTGTACATGAGAAAGCTGAAGGTTCAAAGAAGTTGTGTCTGCCCAGGACTGTGGTGAGGCAAGGCAAAGACTTGAGAAGCCAGACTGACTCCCACATCCAGGGTGGTTTTTTTTCACCATACCACAGCCGCCTCCTCAGATGATAACTTGTGGCAGAGATTATGTATATGAGCTTTGGTGATTTCTTTTTTTTAAATTTCTGGTGGCATGCCGAATCTCAGTTCCCTAAACAGGGATTGAACCCATGCCCGCTGCAGTAGAAGGGCAGAGTCTTAACCACTGGATCTTCAGGGAAGTCCCAAGCTTTGGTGGGGATTTATGATTGCCCAGTGACCTGATAAGCACCTGAAAACCCATCTCTAATGTTAGAAATTCAGTGTAGGGGCCACAGAGTTCCAAAAAAAGGTGGGGGGAGGGTGGGTGAGGGTTGTCCTGTAAGAATCACTTCTCTGCTGTTTTCACCATGCTTTGTTGGCCAGAGAGCTGAAGCAGGGCTGTTTCTCATTTCAAGCTTTACAGTAAAAAGGAAAAAATGTGCTGTGTTATTTAATATAAATGTTATCTTTGATCAGGTTCTTTGAAGTCTTGCTAAGAAGAGTCATGACTTAGTCATTTGAAATGGGAAACCCGGCAGGGTTGGGCAGGGCTGATTGGCTGCTTCCCTTCAAAGCTCTTCAAAGATATATAACATTAGAAAGGTCTTAGTCACCCACAGTCTCAGTCTCCATTATTGACAGAGACATTTAAATACACAACTCCCAGCTGAGGCTCAGAAAGGGGTCAGCATGGGGCAGGGGCTGGGGTAGGGGCGGGATAGAGGAAGAACAGGATCTTGAACTGTGCTCCCGCTTTCCATTCCTCCTCTGGGGACTGGCTGCCAACCCAGAGCTGCTCTGCTGAGCCCAGCTGGGTCTGCTGTGAACCAATACCCAAGCCTCTCTAGGCTTTGCCTTTCACCTGCCTTTGTTTAGAATCGGTGTTCATCCCTCACCCCAGCTCCTCTGCCTGGATTGGGCAGAGCTGAGCTGGATGCTGCTGGTGGGCCTGATTGTCCCTCAGCTCAAAAAAAAAATGCCTTCCTAATAGCACCAGAGAAGAGGGCAGGGGGTGTTGCTGGTTTGTCCCCTGACTTCCTGGGAAGGGAACTCAGGAGCATAGATAGTGTATTCCCCCAAGGGAAGACTCCAGCTGATGCACTGACAGTTGTCAGTAAAGCTGGTGTGGGGTTTCTTCTTAGCCGGAGAAAGTTGAAGAATCTCCCTAAGATACTTGATGAAACTAGAGTACATCTTTTTTTTTCTTCCCCAGCTGTTCCAGGAGTCGCAGAATCTTAGTTCTCCAACCCGGTATTGAACCCAGGGCCATGGTGTTGAAAGCACCAAGTCCTACCCACTGGACCGCCAGGGAACTCCCCCAGGGTACATCTTAGCAGATGTAGCTAGTTGGAGCATAACTCTCTGCAATATGATCCAGACAATGCTCAAGGCAAGCCTTTCAGTCCAAGAAACCCCGCCCCCCCCACCCTCTATCCCAGACACAATTTGAAGCCACTACAAAGAGAAAGTACATTGGCTACAGTCTGCACTCCAATTTAGGAAATAGAAGGATTTGGCTTCCTTAATCCTCTACAGGTGGCAGCTACCCAGAGGGCCACACTTCCCCCTGTGCCCTGCACTGCACCCCCAGGTCATTAGGGGCAAACTAATGGCCAGTCTCACATCCTGCCCACCTGTATGGCAGCCCTGGGACTAGGGAACTTGGGAAACCGTGCACTCAGGGCTGACATGGGCTGGATTCTATGTCTCAACCCAAGGAATTTACATCCCAGTGTTTCCTAGCTCCGACAAGTTGTAGACCAGTGGAGCAAGAGTGGGTGGAGAGTGGGAGGGTGAAAGGAAAGGGGCAGAGCTGGAATCTGTTGTCAGAAAGAAAGGAAAGGGAACAGGAGGGACAGGAGGCAAGGCTGCCTCAGCCCCTCCACTGTAAACACTTCTAAACTTAACTAGGTTTAAGTTAAGTGTAAACTTCCTTCAGGGATGAGTGGGTCTTTCAAAGAATATTTCAGCCAAACACTCTTTTCTTTGGCCTGAGGAACAGGGTGTGAGACTAGTACCGTTGAAGGCCCTGCACTTGGGGCTGAATGCACTGTGGTTGTAGTCTTAAAATTCTTAGTCATTTTATCTTTGATTTTGTGTCAAGGGGAGTCTCATGGAACCAACAATGGAGCAGGCAGGCACGGTGGTGGAGGGGGCGGGGGTCCTTGGAGCCTGACCGTACACAGTCACATTCCCTACAGCCTCCACGGATGGGTTCTCACTGCCGCTCCCCTGCCTGGCAGGGTCTGGTGCCAGTGCAGGAAGGTGGGTGTTGGGGGCATGGTGGTGGCCATTCCCACCTACTGAGCTCATCCCAGCTCTGAGTTCTAATGATGCTTGGCAGTAGCCTATGTGCTGTGGGCTGGGGTGACAGGCCTGTGGGAAGGGGAAGCTGGCAGTTTTTAGGCCAAAGAGACCACCCCCTCAGGCACCCATGAGGTCCTATGCCCTGGAGGGCTCTTTCTCCAGGTTCTGTGCCATGGGGATCCTCACCTCCTTCCACTTTTCCAGACCTTGGCTCTTGTTTTTCTCTTCTAGCCAGCTCAAGGTAACCTCCTGGAATTACACAAAATTCAAGTTGTATAATTTCAGTGATTCCAAATACAAGCTAAATACTTTTAGACATTTTGATTTAAATTGATATTGCATAAAATGAAAATGAAGAGTAAAACTGATGCTAAAAATTTAAGTCTTTAATTTTTCTTTACTTAGGATGTCATTAAGTAGCAAATAAAAAAACACCATGACAAGTCATAAAAGAGTCTGTGAAAAGAAGGAAAAAATTTATTTCTTATGCATATGTGGGTGAGAGGTAGAGGCTGAAATATACATAATAGAAAATTTACCATTTTAAATATTTTTGAGTGTGCAGTTCATTAAGTACCTTCACTCTGTTGTGTACACATCACCACTATCTGCAAAACCTTCTCATCTTCCAAAACTGAAATTTTACCCATTAAAAACTCCACCTCCCCACTCCCTCCAGCCCCCTGGCAACCACCATTCTTTCTCTTTCTATGACTCTAACTACACTTGGTACTTCACAGAAACGGAATCACATGCTCTTCGTCCTTCTGTGTCTGGCTTTATGTATACCTTTGACAGCCCTTTTTCTCCTGCTTTTTGACCAAGAATCCCCATTATTTTCTTTTTCTTTTTACACTAAGCCCCACAGATTATGTAGCCTGCACTGCCTAGGAAAGCTCTTCAGTTCTCTTTATGCTGTCACACAAGAGGTGTGACTCGTGTTTGGGGAATATATCATACGCTTCTACTTTTTAGGTTATGGGCTCCCATAGGGTAACTGGGAATTTCTACTTCCACGGAATTCTAGACATCCTGCAAAGCAGGTCACCTCTAGCTTCTAAACTCACCTGCTTTGAGAGACACAAAGAGTCCTCAATCCTTCATGCATGCAGAAATTTCATGTTGCTTCCAGAACTTGGCTAAAATTGAAAGACAGAAGGCAAGTCTTGTGAAAATAAAGCATACTCAAAAATCAGGATAATTGCATGAATAGTTAAGAAGAAAATTAGCTGGCAAAAGCTTTTTCTTTTCACTTTTCTGCTTCTGAATGACAGAGAATAGGATTCTTGCTCTAATGTTAATCCCAAATTTCTCCTAGATTGCTTCCTTTCTGCAGTTTCCCTGGACACACAGGAGGCATCCACAAAGACAGAGCACCTTCACTAATCTGTCCAGAAGGCCATCTGCATAAGACAGGATGTGGAAACACAGGTCTAATCTGAGTTGCAGACTCAGTCCCAGAGCCCTCTGGATAAATTCTGCAATTTCTAAGAAAAAAGGTAAAATCTCTGCTGCCACAAGGGAGTTGTCTTATCTTTTTAAATAGGGAACTTTTGCTCCAAGCAAGTGATGGCACTTTTGTGCTGATGAGGACCCTGGGAGGGCAGTAGGTCCCAGATGGGAGCAGCTGTTATACTCACCAGACCTTTTACCCAGACAGAACTCATCAGCTAAGCAGTTTCCCCACTGCCTTAGAGCTTCTCTAACTAGTAAAGTAATGCTCAAAATTCTCCAAGCTAGGCTTCAGCAATATGTGAACCATGAACTTCCAGATGTTCAAGCTGGTTTTAGAAAAGGCAGAGGAACCAGAGATCAAATTGCCAACATTCTCTGGATCATGGAAAAAGCAAGAGAGTTCCAGAAAAACATCTATTTCTGCTTTATTGACTGTGCCAAAGCCTTTGACTGTGTGGATCACAATAAACTGGAAAATTCTGAAAGAGATGGGAATAACAGACCACCTGACCTGCCTCTTGAGAAATCTGTATGCAGGTCAGGAAGCAACAGTTAGAACTGGACATGGAACAACAGACTGGTCCAAATAGGAAAAGGAGTACGTCAAGGCTATATATTGTCACCCTGCTTATTTAACTTATATGCAGAGTACATCATGAGAAACACTGGACTGGAAGAAACACAAGCTGGAATCAAGAGTGCCAGGAGAAATATCAATAAACTTAGATATGCAGATGACACCACCCTTATGGCAGAAAGTAAAGAGGAACTAAAAAGCCTCTTGATGAAAGTAAAAGAGGAGAGTGAAAAAGTTGGCTTAAAGCTCAACATTCAGAAAACGAAGATCATGGCATCTGGTCCCATCACTTCATGGCAAATAGATGGGGAAACAGTGGAAACAGTGTCAGACTTTATTTTTGGGGGCTCCAAAATCATTGCAGATGGTGGCTGCAGCCATGAAATTAAAAGACGCTTACTCCTTGGAAGGAAAGTTATGACCAACCTAGATAGCATATTCAAAAGCAGAGACATTACTTTGCCAACAAAGGTCCGTCTAGTCAAGGCTATGGGTTTTTCCAGTAGTCATGTATGGATGTGAGAGTTGGACTGTGAAGAAAGCTGAGCGCTGAAGAATTGATGCTTTTGAACCGTGGTGTTGCAGAAGACTCTTGAGAGTCCCTTGGACTGCAAGGAGATCCAACCAGTCCATTCTAAAGGAGATCAGTCCTGGGTGTTCATTGGAAGGACTGAGGTTGAAGCTGAAACTCCAATACTTTGGCCACCTCATGTGAAGAGGTGACTCATTGGAAAAGACTCTGATGCTGGGAGGGATTGCGGGCAGGAGGAGAAGGGGATGTCAGAAGATGAGATGGCTGGATGGCATCATCGACTCGTTGGACATGAGTTTGAATAAACTCTGGGAGTTGGTGATGTACAGGGAGGCTTGGCGTTCGATTCATGGGGTCTCAAAGAGTCGGACACGACTGAGCGACTGAACTGAACTGAACATTATGAAACTACTGAATGTTCTTTGAAACAGAAAATCAGGAACAACAGAAAAGTGGACCATTTTTGGTGTGCAAAGGTGATCTTCACTATTGTGAAGCTGGTGAAACCTTGTGGGTGTATTAAAGTCAAAAAGAAAGCAATTAGCTAAGAGATGAAAGGCTCTGGTCAGCCTTGGGGTCAGCCACCAGCAGGAGGCACTAAGTAGGTTCAGGGAGCAATTGACAGCTACACAGGGCTTCACCACTTCCTTCTGGAAGGAATCAACCGGCTGTGGCTGGATGAGGTCAGTCTTTTCTCTAATCTCAAAGGAAGTCATTTCATGCTAGGAGAAAACAGGGTTAGTGATAGGAAGAGAAGAACCCTGACTGCCTCCTCAGGTCATGGCGTTTGATATTAGGACAGGGGTCCCTGACCTCTGGGCTATGGACCACTATGTCCTTTCAGATCAGTGGTGGCATTAGATTAGAAATAAAGTGCACAATAAATGTAATTCTCCTGAATCATCTAGAAACCACCCGTACCCCACCCCAGTCTGTGGAAAAATTGTCTTCTGTGAAACTGGCCCCTGGTGCCAAAAATGTTGGGGACCACTGCATTAGAAGGAAATGCCCACACCAGACTTAGGAGACTAGCTTTGTCTCTTGGCTCAATCTCACAACCACTGTGAGATTAACCAGTGTTGACCAAGGAAATACTTCTGAGCACATCTGAGATTTAGTCCTGATGCCAGTTGCAATTCTTGTGACTAGAAAGTGCTGAGGACTAAATATTGTTTTCAAGCCTGCACTTACAGAGCAAATCTCTGCCAAGCCTAATGGGTCCCAAGTACTAGTCACTTATTCTACCAACGTTCAACACTCCTCAGCCCAGTCCTAGTTAATGTACAGGCAGGTTGTTGGCAGTATTTATTAGTGGCATCCTGCATCCCTGCAGGGGCGTCCCTGGTGGCTCAGCAGTAAAGAATCTCCTTGCAGTGCTCACTTCAGCAGCACATATACTAAAACTCCAATGATACAGAGAAAATTAGCATGGCCCCTATGCAAGGATGACAAGAAAACTCATGAAAAATTCCATATTTTTTCAGGATGGGGAACACATGTACTCCCATGGCTGATTTATGTCAATGTATGGCAAAAACCACTACAATATTGTAAAGTAATTAGCCTCCAATTAAAATAAATAAGTAAATATTTTTTTAAAAAAGAAAGAATCTGCATGCAATGCAGGAGGCCACTTGTAATGCAAGAGACACAGATCCGATCCCTAGGTTTTGAAGATCCCCTGAAGAAGGAAATGGCTACCCACTCCAGTATTCTTGCCCGGAGAATCCCATGGACAGAGAAGCCTGGCAGGCTACAGTTCATGGGGTTGCAAAGAGTCAGATACGACAGCAACTAAACCACCACCACCACTATCACTCTGCAGTCTCAGGGGAAGGTCTATAGGGCCACTTTCCTCCATCTTAACAGAAAAAGCCACTTGCTCACTCAAACGCAGACCCCAGTTCAGGGCCCCAGAGTCAACCATGACAGGATGCAATAGGGTGCTGAAGCTCCTACCAAACGTTCTTAGCAACCACTGGGATGAATGCCCTTTGCTGGCCTACCCTTGGATTTGAGTCTAACAAGTAGGCTCTGACTGGGGACTTCCCTGATGGTCCAGTGGCTAAGACTCTGCAGGGGGCCTGTGTTCGATCTCTGATCAGGGAACTAGATCCCACATGCCATAACTAAGAGTTCAAATGCTGCAACTAAAGATCTTGCATACCACCACTAAAAATATCCCACACTCTGCATAGACAAAGAAAATAAACAAACATAATTTTTTTAAAAAGTAGGCTCTAACCTTGTTGCCAGGGTTTGCAGATGCTACTTCTCTGGAGATAATTTAAAAAGTGTTTAAAAAAAACAAACAAAAAAAAAACTGTTGCCTTTAACTACCTTCTTTGGCTAGCTTTCTTCCTTTTTCTTCCTTACTGGGTATCAGAAGAAAAGGAGGAGCTTACTCATACTGTACGTGCAATGACGAAGATTTACTCATTCAGAGGAAGAAAAGCCTGTTTCTAGCTCCACCTCTGAAACTAGGAAGTTAGAACTTAGCACTCAATCCCTAGGAAAATTTTTCAAGCTTTCCTAAATGACACACAAACCAAAACTGAATTATAAACTAGTTTTAAGCATATAGCTGTGTGAACGTATGATCTTCAACTGCATGTGAAAGTATGAATGACCCTCATAAATCTAAAGTTGAGCAAAAGAAGCTGGATGCAAGAGTATAGACCAAACTATTCTCTTTATTTGAAGTCAGGACACTGACTATCTCTGGTAGGGAGGGGGGCTGAGGATGAGAAGAGAGCCAAGAGGGGAGTCGAAGAGCCAGCTTCAGGGGCATGTGTATAGGGCCCTGTGCTTTGAAAGACCCCACAGTTGACTTCAAGCTCTGCGGTCACCATCTTAAAGTTCTCAATAAAACTGGAACATTGCATCTTCATTTCTCTTTGGGCCCTGTAAATTATATAACTGCTTCTGGGTATTTGGTGATGTTTTCTTTATTTTGTTTATAATTTTATGTATCTATTTTAGCTATTTTTGGCTGCACTGTGTCTTCATCACTGCGCAAGAGTTTTCTCCAGGTGCAGCAAGCAGGGGCTACTCTCTAGTCGTGGTGCACGGGCTTCTCACTGCAGTGGCTTCCCTTGCTGCGGGGCATAGGCTCTAGAGCCCAGCCTCAGTAGCTGTGGTGCACAAGCTTATTTGCTCCGTGTCATGTGGGATCTTCCTGGGCCAAGGATTGAACCCTTGTTCCCTGCATTGCAAGGTAGATTCAACCATGGGATTACCAGGGAAGTCAATGTTCTTTAAATCTGGGTGTTGAATTTCTGAATATTCATCAAACTGTACATACCTTGATATGTTTGCTTTTCTGGGTGTGTATTATACTTCAGTATAGTTTTAAAAACTGAATATAGATTATTTAAAAACTAAATCAGCAAAACATTACTTATGGAACACAGCCAAAGTTGTATTCACAAGAAAATACACATTTTTGTGTATTTTCTTACACATTTTTATTGCTAAATAAGAAAAAATAAAATTTCATTAACGAAGCAGATGAAAAAGGAAATTAGAAGAGGAAAAAAGTCACAGCAAAGCAAAATTTAAAGAAAGCAAAAGGAAGAAATTAATAAAGATAAAAGCAAAATGAATTATTTCAATAGCAGAAAAGCAATTGGTTAATAAATCTAAGATCTAGTTCTTTGAGGTTGGAGGAAAGCAAACAATAAAACTGATAAACCACTAGCTAACATGATGAAAAAAGACTAAAGAGGGAATTCCCTGGTGGTCCAGTGGTTAGGACTCTGTGCTTTCACTGTCAAGGGCCCAGGTTCAATTCCTGGTTGGGGAGCTAAGATTCCACAAGTCTTGGGGTGCAGCCAAAAAAAAAAACACGACAAGATATAAATATACAAATTAGGAATGAGAAAGGACTTATAAGCATGGATAAGAGGAAATAATGAGAAATACAGAGAAAACTTGGCCCTATTACAATTTAAAATCTGAAAGAAATGGATAATACTCAAGGAAATATACATTACCAACAGGGACTCAGAGACAGTAGAAAATCTAAATACACAAATAACCATGGACAGAAGCTGTCAAAAGCTATACCTCAAAGAAAAAATGCTGAACCCAGACACATTAATGAGCAACTTCTTTCAAATTTTCACAGAATCAACCATTCTTATACTATTAAACTTGTTCAAAAGCACAGAGAAAGAAGCAAACATTCCACTATTTTATGAAGCCAAAATCTTATAGAGATTGTACAACAGAAAAACTATGGCTCAGTTCCATTTATAAATATAGATGGAAAATGCCTAAATGAACATAATTTTGCAGTATACTTTGAAAGCAGCTTGACTATATTTCAGGAAGGATAGAGTGGTATAATAGAAGGAAACCCATTAATCTAATTCACCACATACATAATTAAAAACAGAAAAAAAGACTAAGAGAAATGGTAAAAAGGAGGTATAATGGAATATTCATTCCTCAAATATTCTGATGAAAGAATATTTCTCCAATATGGTAGATATAAATCAAGTCCACATGTACATATATAAACATCTTATCACCCAATATTATTCAGTTCAGTTCAGTTCAGTTCAGTCACTCAGTCATGTCTGACTCTTTGTGATCCCATGGACTGCAGCAGGCCAGGCCTCCCTGTCCATCACCAACTCCCAGAGTTTACTCAAGCTCATGTCCATTGAGTCAGTGATGCCATCCAACCATCTCATCCTCTGTCATCCCCTCTCCTCCTGCTTTCAATCTTTCCTAACATCAGGGTCTTTTCAAACAAGTCAGCTCTTTGCATGAAGTGGCCAAAGTATTGGAGTTTCAGCTTCAACATCAGTCCTTCCAATGAACACCCAGGACTGATCTCCTTTAGAATGGACTGGTTGGATCTCCTTGCAGTCCAAGGGACTCTCAAGAGTCTTCTCCAACACCACAGTTCAAAAGCATCAATTCTTCTGTGCTCAGCTTTCTTTATAGTCCAACTCTCACATCCATACATGACTACTGGAAAAACCATAGCCTTGACTAGATGGACCTTTGTTGGCAAAGTAATGCCTCTGCTTTTTAATATGCTGTCTAGTTTGGTTATAACTTTCCTTCCAAGGACTAAGTGTCTTTTAATTTCATGGCTGCAGTCACCAATGTGGTCCATTGGAGAAGGGAATGGCAAACCACTTCAGTATGCTTGCCTTGAGAACCCCATGAAAAGTATGAAAAGGCAAAAAGAGGACACTGAAAGATGAATTCCCAGGTTGGTAGGTGCCCAATATGCTAATGGAGATCAGTGGAGAAATTACTCCAGAAACAATGAAGAGATGGAGCCAAAGCAAAAACAACACCCAGTTGTGGATGTGACTGGTGATGGAAGCAAGATCCGATGCTGTAAAGAGCAATATTGCATAGAAACCTGGAATGTTAGGTCCATGAATCAAGGCAAATTGGAAATATTATTCTTAATAGTCCCATCAAAGTCAGGAGCAAGACAGGGATACTCTCTACCTCTCCTAATAATTAGCACTGTACTCTAACTGAGCTAACGAGCCATTGAACACCTGTCCTGTTACTTAATACTGTCCTGGAAGTGCTGCTGCTGCTGCTGCTGTTGCTAAGTTGCTTCAGTTGTGTCCGACTCTGTGCAACCCCACAGACAGCAACCCACCAGGCTCCCCCATCCCTGGGATTCTCCAGGCAAGAATATTGGGGTGGGTTGCCATTTCCTTCTCCAATGCATGAAAGAGAAAAATGAAAGTGAAGTCGCTCAGTCGTGTCTGACTCTTAGCGACCCCATGGACTGCAGCCTACCAGGCTCCTCCGTCCATGGGATTTTCCAGGCAAGAGTATTGGAGTGGGGTGCCAGTGCCTTCTCTGCTGGAAGTGCTAGTTAATGCAATTAGACACACACAAAAAAATACCAGCAAGAAGGACAGAATGATCAAATACATGATTGTCTACCTAGAAATCCAAAACAATCAACTGAAAAATTGTTAGAAGTAATATAGGAAAAAAAAAAAAGAAGAAGTAATATAGGAACATAGAACATCAGTTCAGTTCAGTTGCTCAGTCATGTCTAACTCTTTGTGACCCCATGAACCACAGCACGCCAGGCCTCCCTGTTCATCACCAACTCCCAGAGTCCACCCAAACCCATGTCCATTGAGTCACTGATGCCATACAACCATCTATCCTCTGTTGTCCCCTTCTCCTTCTGTCCTCAATCTTTCCCAGCATCAGGGTCTTTTCAAATGAGTCAGCTCTTCACATCAGGTGGCCAAAGTATTCGAGTTTCAGCTTCAACATCAGTCCTTCCAATGAACACCCAGGACTGATCTGCTTTAGGATGGACAGGTTGGATCTCCTTGTAGTCCAAGGGACTCTCAAGAGTCTTCTCCAACACCACAGTTCAAAAGCATCAATTCTTTGGCACTCAGCTTTCTTTATCCAACTCTCACATCCATACATGACCACTGGAAAAACCATAGCCTTGAGTAGACGGACCTTTGTTGACAAAGTAATGTCTCTGCCTTTGAATATGCTGTCTAGGTTGGTCATAACTTTCCTTCCAAGGAGTAAGCGTCTTTTAATTTCATGGCTGCAGTCACCATCTGCAGTGATTTGGAGCCTAAAAAAATAAACTCAGCCACTGTTTCCACTGTTTCCCCATCTATTTGCCATGAAGTGATGGGACCAGATGCCATGATCTTCGTTTTCTGAATGTTGAGCTTTAAGCCAAATTTTTTACTCTCTTCTTTCACTTTCATCAAGAGGCTTTTTAGTTTTTCTTCACTTTCTGCCATAAGGGTGGTGTCATCTGCATATCTGAGTTGATTGATATTTCTCCCGGCAATCTTGATTTCAGCTTGTGCTTCCTCCAGCCCAGCATTTCTCATGATGTACTCTGCATATAAGTTAAATAAGCAGGATGACAATATACATGTTTGACGTAGTCCTTTTCCTATTTGGAACCAGTCTGTTGTTCCATGTCCAGTTTTTACTGTTGCTTCCTGACCTGCATACAGGTTTCTCAAGAGGCAGGTCAGGTGGTCTGGTATTTCCATCTCTTTCAGAGAAGGAGAAAGCCTTCCTCAGTGATCAATGCAAAGTAATAGAGGAAAACAATAGCATGGGAAAGACTAGAGATCTCTTCAAGAAAATTAGAGATATCAAAGGAAGATTTCATGCAAATATGGGCTCAATAAAGAACAGAAATGGTATGGACCTAACAGAAGCAGAAGATAATAAGATGAGGTGGCAAGAATACACAGAACTGTACAAAAAAGATCTTCAAGACCCAGATAACCACGATGGTGTGATCACTCATACTCACCTAGAGCCAGACATCCTAGAATGTGAAGTCAAGTGGGCCTTAGGAAGCATCACTATAAACAAAGCTAGTGGAGATGATGGAATTCCAGTTGAGCTATTTCAAATCCTAAAAGATGATGCTGTGAAAGTGCTGCACTCAGTATGTCAGCAAATTTGGAAAACTCAGCAATGGCCATAGGACCGGAAAAGCATAGAACATAGTTTGTGTATTTATTTCATCTTTGCCATATTTCTGTGCTCTTGTTGTTTCTAACTACTGGTTGATAAACATGCAAACAGACACACAGAGCCCTGGAAAGTTAGCACAGCTTAGTCGTGATGGGTGGGAGTGGGGACAGTCATCAAACACAAGACTTGGCTGCTTCAAAAACCTTTGATGTCAAACCTGCTTTGACGGCAAAGCGGGTGATCTAGTCAGAAGTGACAGGAGCATGTGTGAGCTATCCTTTGCCCCAAACTGAGTTCCTGGATCAGTTAAATTCTGAAGCTGGTTACTAGGAACAAAGTCTTTTATTCTGCACTTAGAAGTGAGCCTGTAATAAATCAAGAGGGATCCTGGAAGTCCCCTCCTTATCAGCACTCACCATAGACGACGGCGGAACACAGAGCCTCTTGTCTGAGACCGGCCGGAAGACCAGTCCACATGAAATAACCAGGATGAGAGAACCGGAGCACAGGCTCCTATCCCAAGAGCAGAGCCAGAGAAGGGAGACAGGGAGGCAGGGACACGAGAAAATGGAAGGAGGGCTGGGGCAGCAGTGACCAGAAAGAGTAGAGAGCTACAAGATGTCAGAAAAAGGAGGGTATGGGTCTCCAGGACCTCTGCCATATTCCACCGGCCTCATCTTGTTTTAGAGCAATGTTACAGATTTTCTCTTGTCTCTTTCTTTAGTTGGTACCCAGATTTTTTGGAAGTGAGATTTTTTTGATAAATCTGTATATTTCTCCAGACTGAGCGACTGAACTGAACTGAACTGAAGAAAGGTTCAGTAGCATTGCTGAATCAAAGATGATCAATATTTAAATTGCAGAAGAAACAGTCAAAATGATCTTTTAAAATGGTACCAATGTATACCCACCGCCATAGTGGACAGGAATACGTTTCTCCAAGAAGTGACTTAGCAGCAGTAGCAGCAAACCCTTTGCAACACAACATAGTATCAATCTTTGCAATTTTTCCTCTTGATTTTAGAATTTAAAATACACATGGGTTTTACGGTATAACAAAAAGGCAGAGGTGCCAAGTATGACTGTCTTTGACACCCATGACCCTCTACTGTGTCCTGCTACCCAAACTCTAGCAGCATGCTGCCCATGGTGGGGTCCTGTGACCCTGTCTTCAGCAAGTCTCCCAGTTAGTTCTCACCCTCACGTTATCCATTCCTTGTCGGGGTAGAAAGAGCTAGTCTTGGAAAAAAAAAAAGAGCTAGTCTTGAGAGCTTGTTTGAAGGTTCTAGCAAAGGAGTGCAGCTATTCCAATACCGTTTTCGACGAGCTTGAGCTTGCAGCTTGAGGAGGGACACACATGAAGGGCTGATGCAGGAAGGGGACACTGGTCTACCCAGCCAGATCAGCTGAGTCAACCCTGGTGATTAATGGGGTGATAGATGTCACAGCCAGATCACCCTCACATGCGAAAGAGCTAGCCTTGAAGTCAGTAGTGACAGTCTCAGTAATACCGGCTGTATGACTATGTGATATAGGCTAACTTAGTTGAGTTTCATTTTCTTTCATTTTTTTCATTTTCTTCATTTGTAAAAACATGAATTAAAATACCTCTCTCGGAGCATTCCTATAAAGATTAGATAAATATGGAAAGCATCTGGCTCAGTGCCTGCCATATATAGCCAGCACTATAGTCTTTCCAGCTCCCTCCAAAGCACCCCAGCTTTTTGTGGCACTTAGGATATTTCTTATACCCTGGCTCGTACAAAGGTAAAGGGCAGTAGGTAGGACATGGATCATGCTTGAACATGGCACACACCCAATAAAAGATGCCAGGTAGAGGTGATTTCTGCATTCAGGAAATAATTCACTCTCATGGGTATTTTTTTTCCATGTACATATTTATGCCCACCAATCAGCTGATCATACCTAGTACTACTGGGTACTCTCCACCCAGTTAGCTACTGGATGAGCTCATCTCTCAATCCAGTCTGAGCTGGATTTTTATAGAACTTTAAAACTGACTCACCACTGAGTCATCAAAACATAGCAATACCCAAACACACCCCTGTTGCCACACAAAAGACCAGCAAGGGGTGTCTGCCTCATCTCCTTTCCCTCTCCTACTGAGACAGGGCCCCTTGTTTCACTGGAGAGGCGTCATCACATCTTTTGTGCTGCAGTAATCTGAACAAAGCTGGTTCAGCTAATCACAGCGTGGCCGTAGAGACTGGCGGTCCTGTAGTCCTCCGGATCATTTCCTGCATGTGTCACTAACCCAGGAGGAGAGGCAATCAATCAATTACCCGACTGTGTGTTTAGCACTGCTGTTCTGTTGGTCACTGGCTCATGACTCCTCCTGTTTATAAATAGATTCCTGCGACGTGACATTTTCAGTTACTGAAACTCATTAAGAATTTAGAGAAAAGCAGCTCTTTGCAAGAATTAATGATACTGGAGAAAATGGGACTACTTAGTTCCATTCCGCTAAAAAGGAATTTTAAAATAGCAAATAGGAAGTGTGATGTTTTGGCTGCCTCACAGAGCTATAATTTTAAATGTTGGTTGAGAACTCCTCTCTTATCTAGGAATGATATGTCCAGTGGCCAGTATTGACTCTTGGGAAAAGTCTTAAAGTTAGTATTATTGCCACAGGCCTTACTGAGTGCAGTGGACTATCAAGTCTTTGAAGATTAGAGGGGCTACGTAAAGGCTTAGATAACTGGGAGTAGGCCCTGAAGCCTTCTTTCACTAACAAAACTGGTTATAGCAGAGGTTTTGTGTATGTACACACACAATTGTTTTTTTCCCTTTTTGTTTTGGGTGTGCTGCAAGGCATGTGGGATTTTAGTTCCCTGGTCAAGGATTGTGCCTCCTGTAGTGGAAGCTTGGAGTCTTAACCACTGGACCACCAGGGAATTCCCCAGATACAACTCTTAAGTACTCTAGCATGGTCTTTCAGTGTTGAAATCCCCAAAGATAAACTGAATGAGAATTTTAGATCTTCAAACTTTTTGTACATAATCTATATAATTGATACAATTGTATGTAATGGAATCTGCTGTTGATCTTACATAAATGTTAGAAGGATAAATGGAAAGAGTATGTTGGTAATCCTTAAAGATTAATTAGGCATGAAAATAAAGTATGTTCATTCCATTAAAATACAAGCTTTCAACTGGTCACTCTTTCCTAGCTATACTTTTCAAGTTCTTATCAATACTATCTCTGTTCTGGTTTGATCATCCTCACTGGCTATACACAGGCTTAACTGTTTATTACATTGTGTGTTTAGTCGCTCAGTCATGTCTGACTCTTTTCGACCCCATGGACTGTAGCCTGGCAGGTTTCTCTGTCCACGGGGATTCTCCAGGTAAGAATACTTGAGTGGGTTGCCATGCCCAGGTTGCTGCCAGGGGACCTTCCCAACCCAGGGATTGAACCCAGGTCGCCCACGTTGCAGGCAGATTTTTTACCCTCTGAGCCACCAGGGAAGTCCTAAGTTTCACATTAGGCAAACTTGTTTTGAGGACACCAGGAATCACAGGCTGCATTTACTGATTAAAGCCATTAAAAAGTATGATTATTCTCAAATAACACTGCTGTAATTAAGGACTTCCCTGGCAGTCCAGTAGTTAAGACCTTGCCTTCCAATGCAGGGGGCACAGATTCAGTTCCCAGTTGGGGAGCTAAGATCCCACATGCCTTGTGGCCAAAACATCAAAACATAAAAACAGAAGCAATACTGTAACAAAGCCAATAAAGAGAATAAAAAATGGTCCACATAAAAAAAAAATATCTAAAAAAATTGCTATAATTAAAAGTACACACAAGATTTATTGAACACTATTTGTAAGGGACAATGCTAGTCTCCCATTTAATCTATTGAACAACTAAGGAGGAACTGGATTTGATTATTCTGTATCAGAGTGAGCTGATGAACACGTGGTGAAATGGTCAAACAATGTCATCCATCAGAGGGTATTAAAGTGAAAGTGAAAGTGAAAGTGAAGTCGATCAGTCGTGTCCAACTCTTTGCTACTGAATGGACCATAGCCTACCAGGCTCCTCTGTCCATGGGATTTTCCAAGCAATACTAAAGGCAAGTGACAAAGTACAGAAATCTAAACTACCCCTGAGAAGTAAAATGGGAGCAGTGGTAGGGGTTATCACATTCTAGCCTGAGAACTGGATTCTGGAGCCAAACGGCAGTTGGTAACAGTTAGAGCTGGGTTGAAGGTGAGGTGAGGTTTGCTGAGAGAACCAATAGAAGAGAATCGGTAAAGACACCAGGAAGATGAAGAAAAACAGTTGAATTTTTCAAGCATATTATTTGGTTTTTAAGTGAAAAACAGATTTGACCAAGATGACTTAAAAAAAAAATTAGATATCTATTAGAGTAGGCTTATCTTTAGAAAAAGTTATTTCTCCAGAATAAAAAGCATAAGCTAGAAAGGATTCAGCTGTGGGTAAAAGCAGGCTAGTCTTAAGAAACATTCCTAGAGGCTTTACATCACTGAAAAATTAGTTCCTAGTTCTCAAGGACCTTTCATTCAAAAGTTCACGGCTTATGTTTACAAGAATATGCACATATATTTATGTGCTGTATAAAAAGTATTTGAGAAGGTGATTTAGGACTCAATTATATATTTTCAGGGCAGGAGACTTATTTTGCTGCTAGGACAAGTGAATGGGTCAAAAAGAGTGGAATGAAAGTCTTTTACTTGGTAAATCATCATTGTAAAGGAGAGAAACAGGTTAAGTTTGTTCTCCCAGAGGCATGATTTTTACTCAGTTATTACAACATTACCACAAAAGCTGCCTAGTAACATTAGTTAAAAACAACACAGGGTAGGGAAAGAGCAGGAAATTTGAATTAGATATGCCCCAGGGCCGGTGGGCGTAACCCCTTCTCTCAGTACAGTGAGTGCTGTGCTCTGAAGAGCATGCAATTTGAAAAATCAGAACAATAGTTTAGAATTTCATTTAGGATATTGCTGCAGTTAAATCCATAACGTTGTGCCACGTTCTCAACTGCAGGAGGCAGGGCCTGGGTTTCTTACTCATTTTGGCGCTTTTGTTTTTTAAAGAACACTACATTTTAATTATTCCAGAAACATTAAGCACCTTCTTTGGAGCTAAGGCATATTGCTGTTTTCTGCAGCTCTAAAGATAAATAAAACTTGATCTCAGCCCTGGTTGGGAGAGAAGCCAGACAAGTAAACAAAGGGTGTTACATAGTCCACACAGGGTGTGGTGAAAAGTCTGGAGCAGGGAACATCTATTTTACATGGAAGTGGAGAAAGTCAAAGGGTTCTTGCCCTGAGTATCACTTTTAACGATACTTAAAAAAACAAACAAAAAAATTCTGTCTTTCTCCCAGTCATTCTATACGTCTGGTGGGAATTTACCTCTCCTATTCTGTATGAGGACCTGGGTGTGAACCAAGAAATCTTCCCTTTCCATTGGGAATCCACACCCTTTTTGCCCCAGCTGATTTTAAGAACATCCCAGTTTAGGGAAGCAGAGAGGTGGCAAGGTTAAGAGCTGATGAACAAAGAATATTAGAAGAGTTTTCACCTCCAGGAAGGGGACTTGGGCAGGGGGTTGCAAGGTTAAGTGGGAGACTTCTGTACCATTTGAACTAATAATATTTAGAGATAAAATAATCCAATCAATAAATATGTAAGTAAGGGTCCTATTATCACTCAGAAGATACTGAGCACCTAAGCCATATCATTTACTTTGCCAACAAACGTCCACATAGTCAAAGCTATGGTTTTTCCAATAGTCATGTATGGATGTGAGAGTTGGACCATAAAGAAAGCTGAGCGCCAAAGAATCGATGCTTTTGAATTATGTCATTGGAGATGACTCTTGAGAGTCCCTTGGGCTGCAAGGAGATCTAACCATCCATCCTAAAGGAAATCAGTCATGAATATTCATTGGAAGGACTGATGCTGAAGCTGAAGCTCCACTTTGGCCACGTGATGCGAAGAACTGACTCATTGGAAAAGACCCTGATGCTGGGAAAGATTGAAGACAGGAGGAGAAGAGGACGACAGAGGATGAGATGATCAGATGGCATCACCAACTCGATGGACATGAGTTTGAGCAAGCTCTGGGAGTTGGCGATGGACAGGGAAGCCTGGCGTGCTGCAGTCCATGGGGTAGCAAATAGTTGGACACGACTGAGTGACTGAACTGAAACCATATCAGAATACTGCAATAAACAAAAGGAAAGGTCCCTATACTCAAGGACCTCATTTTCTAGAACGGAAGAGTAGTTAACAATCAACACACTCTGAGATAGACAAGAGCCTGTCAAGGAAATGAAGCAGGATGTTGTGAAAGAGTGAAGGGGGTGGGAGGCAGCATGAGTTTGCCTACTTAGAAACAGCAGATATAGAATTCTTTATATAGGAGAAGCTTGGGGCAAAAAATTAGGGGCCAGAGGTGTTTAGGAAGCATACTGCTTTACATACAACTCATGTTACAGATCAACAAAGAGTAGGAGTTTTACAGAGTTATTTTTATTTATACTTCACATGAAATTTAGAAAATATCAACTATCCATATCAAAGAATTTATATTTCTCACTAGGAGAGAAGAGGTGTTGGAGTGTTAAATCACTTCAGGCATGTCCAACTCTTTTCGACCCCATGGACTGTAGCCCACGAGGCTCCTCTGTCCATGGAATTCTCCAGGCAAGAATACTGGAGTGGGTTGCCATTGGGGAGGATGCTAAAAACCACTCCTTGGCTTTTCAGAGAATGGCACTCCTTGAAACATACAAAATAGTAGAGTTCCTGTCTTCTGAGTTTAAAATTAAGTTTGGATTAACACACACAAAAAAGAAATATCAGTTAGCAAATATCTGGAGAAAATGACTGTTTACTCTTCACTGCATCTTCAGTTATGTATTCTCAGGGAATTTCCCATGTGATAAATACTAAGATGTGTTTCCATTACTAAAAATCCAGCTTAAGTTTTAACTTTTGAAAAGTGTTAGAACAGCATATATGGTCAAGTGTTAATATTCATGAAGTGCCACAAGCCCATGAAAACTGTCCAGTGATATGAATCAAAACAACAAAATTACATCAACAAACATTAAATACCCACTGATGTTCAATTCTCAAAGAGTGTACTGTAATCCACTGCCAGTGAGAACGTAATTTTTTTTTTTTTCTGGAGGGCAATTGGGCAGTTTATATGCTTTGACACAGTAATTCCTACTTCTTTGAATGTATCCTAAAGAATAAAAAACAAAACGGAAAAAAAAAACAACACGAGAAGGAAGAAGATTCATTAGGGTGTTACAAGTGAAAAAATTGTCAGAAACTTCTGTCTTCGACAATAGCGGAGGGATAAATCACAGTTTGACGGGAGTACTAGAGAAATTCTTTCTCAAGTTGCTTTGAAGTTTGCAGCAAGCTAAGCCGATCTGTTTTGCCAACACTTGCCCACGTGCTGGCAAACAAATATAAACACCGTGGCCGCGTGGTGGGCACTTGGTTTTGTGCTTAGGGCCGAGTGTGGAGCTGCTTTATTTACCGTGAACGAGTTGTGGGGGATGAGGGGGGAGCGGGGATGGCAAAGAAAACCACGGTCTGGGGGCGCTCCCCTCGCTGCAGACACCCCGGCCCATAACAGCCTCTCTGGAGGTAAACAAGAGGCTCAGACAGCCCTGCAGCCAGGGACCTCGCCTGAGAACTCGAGTCTCCTCCTTCTGAATTTCAGACAGTTCAGTCGCTTAGTCGTGTCCATCTCCTCTGACTTTGTGTCAGCCTAACCCATTTGCGGAGAAGGCAATGGCAGCCCACTCCAGTACTCTTGCCTGGAAAATCTCATGGATGGAGGAGCCTGGTAGGCTGCAGTCCATGGGGTCGCTAAGAGTCGGGCACAACTGAGCGACTTCACTTTCACTTTCATGCGTTGGAGAAGGAAATGGCAACCCACTCCAGTGTTCTTGCCTGGAGAACCCCAGGGATGGGGGAGCCTGATGGGCTGCCGTCTATGGGGTCGCACAGAGTCGGACACGACTGAAGCGACTTAGCAGCAGCAGCAGCAACCCATTTGCACACACTTCGGTCCAGAGGCAGGAGTTACCATTCCCGGCTCAGACCTCTTCTCGGGAACTTAACTCCCCTTAGCCACGCCCATGCGCCCCAGGGGCCGGAACCAAAGGGATGCAGGACTTTAAGGTCAGTCTCCTCCGGGAGCAACCAAGGGCCACGGCGGTCTCTTGCTCGCCCTGACCCGCAGGGACTCTGAGGCGCTCTCCAGCCGCCAGTCCAGCTCCACCTCCGAGGAGTCGGAAGGGCGCCGAGGATGCAGTGTCCAGGTTGGCGCTCGGCTCGGCCGAGTTCAGCCCTCAACCTTCGCCCCTCCCAGAGAGCCGCCTAGGGTCCCCTGCCCGGCCCAGTCCGGGAGGCGCCAGACCCAGCTCCCATGCAGCCCGCTCGCTCATAGGCCCGCGGCGCCGCGCCTGCCCTGGCCAGGCCCGGCGCCGAGAGGGAGGGGCGGAGCCAGCGAGTTCGCGCCAAAATCGCGTAGCCGATCCCTCCCCAGCGGGCTACGTCGCGCCCTCCATTTTTTTCAAACCCTAAGCTGGGCGGGGATTGGTGGACTGGGCACTCACGTGGTTAACGGTCGCGGGAAGCCGCGGAACCCGAACCTGCGGTGGACCTGCGGAGACCCCAGACTCAGCGCCCGGGCCGCCCCGCCTCTGCCGGACAGCCCGCGCTGCCGCTTCCACCGTCGGCCGCCGCCCAGAGCGTCGCGGAGCCGCCGTTCGCCGCCGCCGCCGCGCAGGCCCGCCGCAGCCGCGGCCACCGGGCGCGCCCAGTCGCACGTGGCGGACCCGCCCCCTGGGCCGGCCGAGACCTGGACTCCGCGGGCTCTGGTTCTCCGGTCCTCCGCCCCGGCCCCAGGGGCGCGATGAGCTTCCTGAGCCGGCAACAGCCGCCGCCGCCCCGCCGCGCCGCGGCCTCCTGCACCTTGCGGCAGAAGCTGATCTTCTCGCCCTGCAGCGACTGTGAAGAGGAGGAGGAAGAGGAGGAAGAAGGCAGCGGCCACAGCACCGGGGAGGACTCGGCCTTTCAGGAGCCCGACTCGCCGCTGCCGCCCGCGAGGAGCCCCACAGAGCCCGGGCCCGAGGGCCGTCGCTCTCCGGGCACAATCCCCGGCAGCCCGGGGGAGCTAGAGGAGGACATGCTGCTGCGGGGCGCCTGCCCCGGCGCGGACGCGGCGGGCGGCGGGGCCGAGGGCGACTCGTGGGAGGAGGAGGGCTTCGGCTCCTCGTCACCGGTCAAGTCGCCGGCGGCTCCCTACTTTCTAGGCAGCTCGTTCTCGCCAGTGCGCTGCGGCGGCCCGGGGGATGCGTCGCTGCGGGGCTGCGGGGCGCGCGGGGCCGGCGAGGGCGCCTGCTCGCCGCTGCCAGACTACCCGGGCACCCCGCCCCACAAGACCTTCCGCAAGCTGCGGCTCTTCGACACGCCGCACACCCCCAAGGTGAGAGGACGCGGCCGCCGGGGCGCCCAGAGCCCGCGCCGGCCCAGCCTTTTAAAAAGGCCGCGGCGCCGGGAGCGGAGCGCGGCGCTGCCCGGGTTCGGTTACATAACCGCCCGGCCTCACCCCAGCTCGCTCTCCGGCGCCGTAACAAAAAAGTTGGCAGCCCTTTTTTGGGGCCCTGCCCAGCAGTTGTCCGTTAAGATTATGTAACTGAACAATGGGCCTCGTCTGGAACTTCTTCATCTTTCAAAGGGGCGGATCGGCGCCGTCCAGGTGGCTGACGATTTAACGCCCGCCGAGTCGGGGCGGCCCCGAGCGGGGCAGGCGGGAGTATGGCACCGATAACGCGGTTTGGAAGGATGCTCCATTGGTGCTGGCCCGGCCGCCTGACACTCCTCAGCGCCGCAGCCATCTGGTGCCTTTTAAATGCGGTGATCAGTCCTGTAATTTGGGCGGCGCACGCAGGAGTTCGGTTAAAAAAAATGCACTTATCGTTTCGTATCAGGTGGCCTTTTGGGGGAAAGTTTGAGATACGGAGGGAGACTGCGCTTCGACTTGGGAGAAAAGGCTGGCCTTCCAAGTATTTACAGTCTTAAAAAGGCTTGTAAATAACTCGGGGTAGCGTTTAAGCCTCTTTCCGGAAAGAATATTTTATTTGGTAAGCGTTTGTTTACACTCTTGGGTTTGCAGTTCCCAAGTTTGATCAGCCGAAGTGTCTGGATTAGGAACGTCCAACTGTTAAAAACCAGCGTGGATATTGTCGCCTGGACCCTCAGGCTTTCATACCATTGATAATGTCTCTTAAAAGAAGTAGGTATTCAGCACCTGTGTGTTGAGTGGCAAGTGAGTATGCAGATTACCACTTGTAAAGCTTTAGAAGTAACAGCAGATTTTAAAGCAGACACTTGCCGAAATTCAGACAGTATCGAACTTAAAAGATTAATGTGGAAAATGTACCTTTTAAAGTGATTTTCAGCCCGGTTACTAGTCATAAACCTCGGGAGATGTGTGCTTGTTATGCCTTACTGTTTATTGGCCAACTTGCCCAAGGCAAGTCTGGAAGTGAGGGGAGGAGCTCTGTGGTGGTGGCTTCCAAAGCCCTACTTGGATGGGGGAGGGGAGCTTTTATGTGACTCCCAGAATGCTTTCTATTTTTAGATGGATTGAAAGTTTTCTTAACTTTTAGCTCCTAGAGTGAACTTAATTTTAGTTTTCATTCATATTCTTTTTAGGGTTAGAGGCCTGTTTTACTTGACTTTTTCAGGAAAGGTGGTTAGTATCCAGCTTCAGCCTCCTAAGTAAACCACTGTCTATTTTGCTTGAAAGATTAACAAGGGTTGGTGTGTTGCTTTGATCTACACATTCAGCCAGGATAAAGACTTGTTGAAAATTAGGTTGAGAAGGCTATCTATAGCACTTGTATCCTAAGCATTTCTTTTCCTCTCCTAGAGTTTGCTCTCCAAAGCTCGAGGAATCGATTCCAGTTCTGTTAAACTCCGAGGTTGCTCTCTATTCATGGATACAGAAAAATCAGGAAAAAGGGAATTTGATGTTCGACAGACTCCTCAAGTGAATATTAATCCATTTACTCCAGATTCTCTGTTACTGCATTCCTCAGGACAGTGTCGTAGAAGAAAGAGAGCATATTGGAATGAGTAAGTTATTTATTTTTCAACAGTTTGGTTCCTCAACCAACCAAGACTGGTTTGTCATAATTAAAATTTAATTTCAACCAAATGATTTGGAAGTTTATGGGCTGAGAATTTTCTCCATTACTAGCAATTTTCAGTAATCAGCTATGGGAAAGTGGTGTGGGAAAGGAAGAAAGAAAAGGTCTAGATAAATTCTAGTAAATCTGCTGGTGTCGAAATGAGGCAAGCAGAGAAAGTTGGTTTAGAAAGGCTTTAATTTTGATCTGTGCGGTGGTGTTGGTATATCTAAACAGGAACAACATTTCCATCACTTGGGCTGTATCTTGTCATTACAAAAGTAAATGCTTTCTTTTCAGTTTTCATTCATTAAATTTTCATTTTGCTATATGTCTTGTCAGATAGTTTTGGATCTCTAGTTGATGGAGCTGTCAAATATATTGATAGAAAAAATAATATTTTTCAGTTCCTGTGGTGAAGACATGGAAGCCAGTGATTATGAGTTTGAAGATGAAACAAGACCTGCTAAAGTCAGTAGCTTTTGATTTCCTTTTTATTTTTAAAAAAAATTTATTGTTTTTGATATTTGTTTCTACTTAACAAGCTATCATATATACATGTTGAAATTGAAAGCCACTCAGTCATGTCTGACTTTTTGCGACCCCATGGACTATAGACAGCCCGGCTCTTCTATCCATGGAATTCTCCAGGAAAGAGTACTGGAGTGGGTTGCCATTTCCTTCTCCGGAGGATCTTCCTGCCCCAGGGATTGAACCCAGGTCTCCTGCATTGCAGGCAGATTCTCTGCCAACTGAGCCACAAGGAAAGCCCATATATACATGTTAAATAAGCATTAGAATATAAGATAAAATTTTTGAATTTCATAGTGTTATCACCTTAGCGAAAAAATCACTTTCATACCTTTATATATATATATATATATATGGATACACTTTTTATTACAGAGAATTACAATTACTGAAAGCAATATGAAGTCTCGATATACAACAGAATTTCATGAGCTAGAGAAGATTGGTTCTGGAGAATTTGGTTCTGTGTTTAAGTGTGTGAAGAGGCTGGATGGATGCGTTTATGCCATAAAGCGATCAAAAAAGCCATTGGCTGGCTCTGTTGATGAGTATGTATTAAAGATTTTGTCTTTTGCTCTTTTGTTCATCAGTATGGTGTTAGAAATGTTAAGGTTTTAGGTGGTCAGTCACTGAATTTAATCTCTAATGTTTGAGAAGTTATAATGATTTAAATCAGATCCATTTCATTTTGTGCCATTCGTTTTTATTGGTTTTGGTAGAGTAATATGAGAAGTCTGATCTTGGAGCCTAATTTAAATTTTCTATTTCTAGTAGCATCCATGAATTCACAGTAGAGTAGAATTTCATCTTTTCCTGAATCAAAGATTCCTTCTTTCTGACATTCTTAAATGGCATGATGTTTGCTTAGTCGTGTCTGATTCTTTGCAACTCCATGTACCGTAGCCCACCAGGCTCCTCTGTGTGGAAGTTGCCAGGCAAGAATACTGGAGTGGGTTGCCATTTCCTACTCCAGATTTTTTAATGGAAACTTTTGGGAAAATCTCATACAGACTTTTAATCCTCTTTCTTAAGCAAGTTGTTCTTCAGCATAATGAATGATAGATCCAGAAGTCAAGAATCTTTTGTGAACTTTCAGATAAATTAACTCAGTTTATCTTAAATAAAAATGATTTACGATTCTCTTAATCTCAAACTTCTAGGCAGAATGCTTTGAGAGAAGTATACGCTCATGCAGTGCTTGGGCAACATTCTCATGTAGTTCGATACTTCTCTGCATGGGCAGAAGATGATCATATGCTTATACAGAATGAATATTGTAACGGTGAGTAATGGTTCCCCTGTAAATGTGTAAGCTCAAGAAAACGAACACCAAGGAAATAATTTATTTTTTATCTAAAGTCTTGCTCTAATTCTATATATCTTTTACCTGTTATAAATTCAAAGGTCAAAAGCCTGACATGAATTTGAAGTGCAAGTTATTCTTACCTGGAATATAAGATTGAAAACCTTGTTCTTTCTACCTAGACAGTAGAACCATGCATATTATTTGTATATCTGTTACTCAGATTAAACTGATTTTCTTGAGAGGATAGCAGCCTTGCCATGTATATTTTGGTGTTGAGTTGGTGATGGACAGGGAGGCCTGGTGTGCTGCGATTCATGGGGTCGCAAAGAGTCGAACACAACTGAGCGACTGAACTGAACTGAGCACTTAGCATAGTTTGTGGGAGGGATATAATAGTTAATAAGCCAAGCTCCCTGTATGTAGCCTTCCCTTTGCATTTCATTTTATGTGCTGCTGAAACTGATAATGGCTACTTGTAAAATGACAGTGACTCTCCATTGATATAAATTCAGCCATTTTTGAATCTTGCTCCCCCTACCATCTATCCACCCTTCGTTTACCACTCTAATCCACTGAAATGTTTCTGTAAAGAGAGAGTTATTCTCTTTAGTTCCCTAACTGTGCTTGCCTCCTTTCTTCCTCCCTGCCTCCCCCAAAAAAGCATTTATAGAGGTTTAACTTTGGACCTTTATATGGTTTTGAATTTCAGCAGGTCCTTCAACAGTCATCCTGGGTCCTTCCTTTTTCACTAAATCTTTACCAAAGTCCTGGCCTCACTTCTGATTCTTACAGATCTGTTATTAAACACCTAAAATTTTGTATATGATGGATTTTTATTTCTGTACATCTTCAGTGAATATTAGAGAATTTAGAATTTATTGAACATTTGAGTAGCGAAGATTATTTTTGTTGATTCTCATTTTTTTCCCTAAGACTAGCCATTTCATAGCTTGTGAATAAAAAGGTGGTATAAGTAGTAGATCAAGTTTTCTGTTTTGGAAAACAGATGTAGAAGATCCATTTCTCATACCTGACTTCTCGCTGAGTTGTCATGTTATTCTACACCCTTGAAAAAATATAATTGCTCAGTATGCAGCATTGCTGCTGGTTTCACACATTTCTTGAAATGTTTCTATTCATATCATCAAAATATTTATGTAGCTGTCACCTATGGCTTTGAGGACTATTCTGTTGCTTAACCTCCATTTTTTAGTTACTGCACTTACTCATAGTATAACTTGATCATAATACCTTCTTTCCTCCATATTTGCTAGACACCATCTCCTTCTAGTTTCTTTCTACCTCTCACCTTGTTGATGTGACTTGCTGTCAGCCACAGTCCAGAAATCACAAGTTTGTAACAACCTACCAAATACGTGGTTGTGTTATTTGGTTGATTTTGAGATAACTGGCTTGGGCCTGGGATTTGGGTGAGGGGGATGAGCCGTTTTGCTACCCTCTCAGATTACAAAGACCCTGTCCTATAATAAAGTTAGATTATAAAATAATCTTTTGAAATAGTTTATTATTTTGGAGCAGTCTTAAGCACTTTAAATAAATAGACTTGTGTAAAATAGAACAGCCTCTTTGTATGGTGTTTTTGGTTAGATGAAAGAGAATGAGGCTGTCTAGATATATTTGTGAGCTCTTCTGTTTCTGTTTTCCACCATTTTCTCCACATAAACCTTTGAATGTCCTAATAGACCTAGCTAGATCCTTTTCTGTAGTTTCACAGGGATGGATTCTGTTATCATTCATTTGTAGTGTTGATTAACTGATAGCCTTTATCTTAACTGATTTTTTATTGAAAACAGTTGTTTGCATTTTGAGCCTGTTTTCTTGATTTGGTGATAGACGAAATTTCTACTCTTGATAAGCAGGTGTAGAAAAATGTTAATTGATAGCGGAGGAGAACCAGAAATATCAGATGAATGGTTTGCTCTTCTCACCTTTCTTACCCTTTCAGCAGCAAGATAGAAGAAACTGGCCCAGCTGTAGTAGCTAGACCCATTAAAAAGCAGCCATATTATTTCTGGGTAAACTTAATCTAGGACTTCAAATTCACATATCCCAAAAAGCTTATTGACCTGCTCGCTTCTAGAGCTCTCTTTTTCCCACAGTTCAAGATTTGTACAAATTAAGTTCGGAGAACATACTTAACTAAACTATTACTAAATACTTATCCTAAACTATTCAGGTGTGTGATTTACTTATTTTTACCGCACATTTGATGTTTTTGCTGTTTAGACTTGTTCAAATTATAGGACCTCCTTTTCTGAGTAGTATATCATCGACCTAGATTTTATTACCTTGCTTCTGGTTTTATTATTCCCAACTAAGCTTTAAACAGAAGTGGTTTGTTTATTTTTTAAACATAATTCCTCATATCCTCTGAGACAGAGTATAAACAAAGTTTTTAATAAAACTTATGAAGTATAAGCTTAAAGTTTTTTAAAGTATAAACAAATTAGCTGATTGGTTTGATTCTATAAAAGCAGGTTTGTTCTTATTCATAGTAAGAGTGGTATAAATTAAAACTATACTAAGATACTGGATTTTACTTATAAAATTTGTAGACTCTGTTGTTATGTGTGTGGGAAAATAGGTATTCTCGTACATTAAGCATGGAAGTGTGATTTGGTACAGCCTTCTCTAAAGGGGACTCTGTGTGTGTGTAATCGTCCAGATTTGTCTTCCAAACCCCCAGATTTACATAACCTTATGCTAGCAGATTTTAAGTATTAGCCATTTTGAAATCAGGAACTGAGTGTTTTTTATGTGAGCTTTCAGAGGTAATCAAGTCTTGGCATTGATAGTGTGAAAACCAGCCTAAAGCTGTTTTGTAGGGTAAATAGAAATGGCACTCTCAGCTATAGGAATTTATCCTATATGTAATAAAATAGTGTCTCATACACACAATGAATGTGTATATTACACTGTATATACCATTTGACCCAGCAGTTTGTTTGTAGGAGATAAAATATATGTGAATTCCTGAGACTATTAATTTGTAGTATTGAAAAGTGAAAGTGAAGTCGCTCAGTCGTCTCCGACTCTTTGCAACCCCATGGACTGTAGCCTACCAGGCTCTTCCCTCCATTGGATTCTCCAGGCAAGAGTATTAAAGGCTTGGAAATCATTTTTAAATGTCCATCAATTAGGGGATTGGTTAGTGCATTACCATTCAGTTATGCAATGGAATTCTGTATACCTAAGAAAGGAGTGTCTTTGTATATTATAAAGAATGATCTTCAAGATAATGAAAATGTGTTATTGCTTGTAAAAAAGGAGTTGAAAAGAATTCATAACATTACTCTGGGAAAGAATTCATAACATTACTCTGGGAAAGAGAACCAGGTGGGTTACTAGAGTATGTATTAATAAGACAGAGACTATATTATAGTTTGTACACGTGTGAGTGTTTTAGCTATTGAAAGAATAAATACAATTTTGACTTCACAAGCAGGTTGAAGAGAATAGGTCCTGTAAAATGTCATTTTCTTGGTTGCATCTAGTCATACAGTAAAGATGAAAGAAAAATGATATTCAGAAAGAAGAAAATTCTAACTTTTCTTGTGTTTGTTAGGTGGCAGTTTAGCTGATGCCATAAGTGAAAACTACAGAAGTATGAGTTACTTTACAGAAGCAGAGTTGAAGGATCTCCTTTTACAAGTTGGCCGGGGCTTGAGGTATATTCATTCAATGTCTTTAGTTCACATGGATATAAAGCCTAGTAAGTATTACAGATCATCTGACCTATGTTATACTTTAGGGTTTTATAGAATAAATGACTTCATTAAAACAATATGGAAACATAAACATTTTACTTTTTTTTTTTTAACTTTTTATTTTATACTGGAGTATAGCTGATTAACAATTTGTAATAGTTTCAGGTGGATGGCAAAGGGGCTCAGCCATACATGTATCCATTCTTGCCCAAACTCCCCTCCCATCTACGCTGCCACATTGAGCAGAGTTCCCTGTACTGTACAGTAGGACCTTGTTGGTTATCCATTTTAAATACAGCAGTGTGTACATTTCATTTTAGTTTTAAAAGATTTTTGACCCACTTAGTAGTACTGTTTCATTTCACATCACCTCTTCCCTTGTTACCCCAAAAGATCTGAAATAATACTCCCATTTTTACTAAAAGCTGAAAAAAAATGTTCTGTATCTTATAGGAACCACAGTCTTAGAGGGGGACTGATGGGGAGACTAAAAGAACTCATGTTTAAAGCCTGTCTCTTGTACTAGGCTATATAGATCTGTACTTTTAAATTAATGCTGGTGTGGCTAAGAGGGTTATTGTTATTACTGTTTCGTTCAGAAAACAAAATGATACATGCATTTTTATTATCTTGCGTTTAAAAAAGGATGCAAGTGAATCCTACGCTAACATTTTAGTGCAAATCCCTCTTGTCAAAAGTAACATCGTAAGATACATGCTGTTTTAGAACTTTTTTTTAAAAGACACTGTCTCTACCTTTCCATTTCAGTAATTATCTACTTGCCAGATCATATTAAAATTTTTCCTAGTTGACCAAAGTCCTTAGCAGTTGCTTCATCCAAACTAGTGTCCATTTCAGAACCATGCATTACATCAGGGTAAATCCATTTTCTTTTTTAGGTTTTACTCTTCCCCTACTTAAATAATAATAATACAGACCTTGTCTTGCCAGATTTCCTTTCTTCTGGGTTCAACTGGTTGCTTCTTTGCATCATTTAGCTAATTCCTTTTTCTAACCTTTAATTTAGAAGTTATAACTAAAAGGTTGATGGATTTAACTTAAACATTTTAGGCTAGGTGTTTTTAGGCATTGTCAGGTGGATTCTTTACCGTTTGAGCCACCAGGGAAACCCAGCTAAAAGGTTGATGGATTTAAGTACACATTTTAGGCTAAGTGTTTTTAAATTGAATTACTGAGGTTCTTTTCTTTTTTTAATCTACGCTAAGTCGTGTCCTACTCTTTGTAACCCCATGGACTGTGTGATTTAAATAATTTTTCACAACTTAACTATATGAATTATATGAAGAATTTTTGTATGCAACTTATTAAAACATTTATTTTCAAAAAGGAGAAATTGTTTGAACTGGTTGTAATTAATGTAGATCATTGAGGTTCCCCCATACTCATAGCTTGTATTAAATGTTATGCAAACATAGGGGACCATTACATTACAGGTACAAAAATTGAAAATATTAAGGCATGTGAAATTTTAAATTTACAAATATCCCCATAAAATAAGTTATCTTGTAAGTAAAATTGAAAAGACGCTAGTGAATGAAACATTGATAAAACTACTAAAATAAAGTTTGCTGCTGAAGCTTATATTTATATAAACTTACCTGAATTAGATGAAGAAAAAGTTTGTGTACAGTCGAAATAGTGAACCACAAAACCTCTTTGGGATGTAAATGCTGTATGGTCAGCCAAACTACCAGCATGACTTGTTTTCACACTAGCCTTGTAGCATTAGATTAAAATTTGTGCTTCAATAGCATCACAAATTAGTATGTTAATTGCCCTTTGTGTTATTTCTAAGTAATTAGAACTGCTGAAGATCAATGTGCAGCTGACAAGAGTCTAATGCAGTGGTTTTCAAGTGTTAAAGGACCAGTGCTAGACCAGAAAATATATTTCTAGAAAATACAGTCCCCTTTCATTCTCACTGGATTTGGGATTGAACACATAGTCTATATATTTAAGCACTTTCTGAATGATTAATTATATGACTTGTTTGTGAACTTTGATTCTATTAATTGTTAGTATGGCTTACCTAAATAACTGTTTGACAGGTAATATTTTCATATCTCGAACTTCAATCCCAAATGCTGCCTCTGAAGAAGGAGATGAAGATGACTGGGCATCCAACAAAGTTATGTTTAAAATAGGTAAGAAAGAAAAGTAACCAAATTATTTCCTTAAAATAGAGGCTGTTTTGTTTTAATTCTTGACTGTATTTTTTGTAATACTTCTAGGTGACCTTGGGCATGTAACAAGGATCTCTAGTCCACAAGTTGAAGAGGGTGATAGCCGGTTTCTTGCAAATGAAGTTTTACAGGAGGTAGTTTTTCTTCTTTAAGCCATTTGCTTTGTAACACTTATTATCAGCTGCTAGAAAACTATAAATGCAGATGTACTGAAATTTTAAGCTAATAACCAGTAGAAAGGTAATACAGAATAGAAAGTGTAAACTATTAGCTTGTTGGGGTATTTAATCTAGCAAAAGTCAATAAAGGCAAAGATTTATCATATTCAACAGTGGTGGGGTTGCAATAAAAAAGAAGTTTCCACGCATTACTGGTGAAACTTTAAAATGACAGTGTCCTTTCGGAGATCAAAGTGTTAACATATGTCAACATTTTAAAGTCACATTTCCTTTGACCCAGAATTTCCATTTCTAGGAGTCTCTCTTAAAGACATATTCATATACAAATAAGTTGAGAATGATGTTAATATTTAGCAATAAAGGAATGATTAAATAAAGTATGGCATACAGTTAATAATGTGAAAGTGTGTGTTAGTCACTTAGCTGTGTCCACCTCTTTGCGATCCCATAGACTGTAGCCTGCCAGGCTCCTCTGTCTATAGAATTCTCCAGGCGAGAATACTGGAGTGGGTTGCCATTTCCTTCTCCAGGGGACAACTTCCTGACCCAGGGATCGAACCCAGGTCTCCTGGATTGCAGGCAGATTGTTTACCATCTGAGCCATCTGGGAAGCCCCATAGTTAATGATACTATTTCAAAAACTGTTATAAAATATTTCTTGATAAGCATTTTGAATGGAAATAGAATAACTAGAACAAAGGAATTGTATGACACTATTCTGTTTATGTATATTTGTGTTGTATATGTATGTGGATATTTCTAACTTGTTGATGTTTGTAGTTTCATATGAATGCCCCTAGAGGTAAAGTTTCTTCTGAGAGTTGAATGAGGCTGGTGATAAAGAGGAGGCCTTTTAGAAATAACCTGAATACTTTCAGAAATGTATTTACCATCCCACCCCAAAGTGTATTGTTTAGTCGCTAAGTCGTGTCCTACTCTTTGCAACCCCATGGTCTGTAGCTCACCAGGCTCCTCTGTCCATGGAATTTCCCAGGCAGGAATACTGCGGGGGGTTACCATTTCCTTCTCTGGGGGATCATCCCAGCCCAGGGGTTAAACCTGTGTCTCCTACACTGTCAGGTGGATTCTGTACCACTGAGTTACCAGGAAAGCCCCACAATGTATATAACTTCGTCATTAAAAAAATTATAATCTCCCCAAATTTAGCTTGTTCTCTGAATATGTCCTAAATTTAAATGTATCACTGGACATTTTAATTTTGTCTTATTTCTCACCCAAATAATCATTGAGGTATAATCTTACTTAATTTTGACCATCTTTATATTCCCTTAACTTTTTTTTTCCTTTAATTTTATAGAACTATACTCACCTACCAAAAGCAGATATTTTTGCCCTTGCCCTCACGGTGGTATGTGCTGCTGGTGCTGAGCCTCTTCCCAGAAATGGAGACCAATGGCATGAAATTAGACAGGGTAGATTACCTCGGATTCCACAAGTGCTTTCCCAAGAATTTACAGAGTTGCTAAAAGTGAGTATTTTATATGTGAAGCACTTTATTGACACAGTTCAATATTTTATTAAATTGCATATCTTTGTGTTAATTTTACTTCTCTTTTTAAGGTTATGATTCATCCAGATCCAGAGAGAAGACCTTCAGCAATGGCACTGGTAAAGCATTCAGTATTGCTGTCTGCTTCAAGGAAGAGTGCAGAACAATTACGAATAGAATTGAATGCTGAAAAGTTCAAAAATTCACTTTTGCAGAAGTAAGTGATGGGGTTTTTGTTTTGTTTTTACTTTCTCATTTTTATTCTCAGATTTTAATTGGAAATGATTTATACTTTCCATCAGTGAAGAATAAAGTGGCTTGGCATGTTATATGGTTAAAGTTTGGGGACTTCTGTCTTGACATTTGACCTATACATTGGCATTGTTTCTAAACTTTGAAATTATGGACTTAAAAGATTTTTAAACCTGCATATATTTGAAAGTAGTGATAATCCTTATGCCCAAATTGTCCCAAAAGCTAAACTGAACAGGTATCAGTTTTTTCTCTCCAAACTTTTGTCATAAATGACATTCTCCTCGAAACGTTGTTTGCTTTTATGAAAGGATGAAATTAATGTCAATTAGGTTAGATGATTTTCACATTTGATCTGAATGACCTTTGACATTTTTGGAAAACTGGTTGGAGTGTTTATCTAATTCATTTGCTTTATTCCTACCATTTTTATACTAACCTAATAAAACTGACTTGAAATACTTAAAGGTTCTTTTGCTATTAGTTTGATAGCTAGCATAGTTCATATAAAGAGGAAATAGAATTCTCCTTTTGTCTCTTATGTAAATAGATTTTCACAATATTATCTTTTTTCTCTCCTTAATTGTATCTTGGAGTAATGATGGCACACAAAAATGATAATGTAGTTTGTATTTGGCCTCTTAGGATCCCTTTCTGGGATTAATATAGTAGGTGAAAAGTCTTGTTTCCTATTTTTATGTTGTTAGAGAACTCAAGAAAGCCCAGATGGCAAAAGCTGCAGCTGAGGAAAGAGCACTCTTCACTGATCGGATGGCCACCAGGTCCACCACCCAGAGTAATAGAACATCTCGACTTATTGGAAAGAAAATGAACCGCTCTGTCAGCCTTACCATATACTGAACTACTCATTACCCACCTCCCCCCAAAAAAACTGTGACAAGAGGAAGCTAGGTTGAAATCACTGCTAGAATCCAGTTAGCAATTCCTTTTTCAATTGGTGTCAGTAGTTTTACTGAAATACCTTTTAGGACTTATTTGTGAATTACATTTGAAAGCTGTATTTTGACCAGTGCTTTATCAGGCTTTTGTCTAGTCTTACCAGTCTGTCTTCTGTAGGATGTCAGTCACTGTTGGATGTTACACCAACCTTTCCAGGGTTAACCACTGTGGTGGTGTGCTGCTTATGGTTTGCTGTTGCATTGTAATAAAAGGTATCTTTTCCTGTAGTGACCTGTAAAAAAAGGACTCAAGGGCTTTATTACATACCTGTTCTCCCTTTGAAAAGGGAAGTGCTAAGAGACTCATTACTCCTCAGCTTTCAGTGTACCTGTGTGTCAATCTTATATTTCTTTTTTTTCCTAAATTGTGAATTATACTTGTATATCCAACTGGGAGCACTTTGTAGGCATTGCATGAACCATGGAATGATAATTCTGTGGAAGTACTGCCTTGTGAATTTGCTGCTATTTTAGTTTTGTCTTTGCTGTAAAATTGTAGCATTAAACAATCATTGTTGTTAATAGGCTTTCTTTTTAAAACAATTATGTGAAATATATAGCTACTCTTGATGAAAGTAGCTATTTGCCTTTTTTTTCCTTTGAACTTTGAAGCTAGTGCATTGGAGAAATGCACCTCCCTCCCCTCCTTTGGAATGCTGTATTAATGTAGTATAATTATTACTGGTTTTGTACTTTTTTCCTGATAATACCCTTCTCTGACTCTTTAAAAAATGTTTTCTCCTTCCACCCAAGTTTTGTACCTGATTGTATTGTTAGTCTGTTTTTAAATGTTTTGCCCGGTTTCTCTTCAGTATTTGTGTATATAAACTAATCTTGGTAATACTGTACATAGCTGTTTGAAATGCCAGAATGATTTCTGACTATCCCAAGCTTTTCACAAAATATATTTTATCTGTGATTAGCCATTTGACTAATAATACTGGCTAACAGATATTGGAAAAAAAAAAAAAGAATTTGTCTTGTTTTTCTATTAATTTTCTTTTAAAACAGGTTTGCACTTGTCTGTTTGACTTGTGTTTTATTAACATTGATTGGCATATTAAAAGTCACTCTGAGCTTACCTTCATTGTGTGAATCTTTGTGGTGCCTGTTTTCTATTTTATCTCCATTATCACTACATTTTTTTTTAACACTACATTTTAAAATGTTGAATATAATGTATTTAAAGTACTAAAGACAGAGGACACTTTTTTTTTTTTTTGGCCCCGTGGCATGTGGGATCTTAGTTTTCCAACCAGGGATCAAACCTGTGTCCCTCACATTGAGAGGTGGAGTCTTAACCACTGGACCACCAGGGAAGTCCCAGAGGACACATTTTTGATAGAGTATGAAACATGATTTAATGATGAGCTTTAGTTCACATTGGGCTTCCCTTGTCGCTCAGTTGTTAAAGACTCCACCTGCAATGCAGGAAACCCCAGTTCAATTCCTGGGTCAGGAAGATGCCCTGGAGAAAGGGATAGGCTACCCATTCCAGTATTCTTGGGCTCCCCTCGTGTCAGCTGGTAAAGAATCTGCCTCCAGTGCGGGAGATGGGTTCTATCCTTGGTTGAGAAGATCCTTTGGAGAAGGGAACGGCTACCCACTCCAGTATTCTGGCCTGGAGAATTCCATGGACTGTATAGTCAATGGGATCACAAAGAGTTGGACACAACTGAGTGACTTTCACTTTCATTTTACTCCACACGTACATTTTGAGATTTAAGAAAAATTTACCCGTCAACTTTGAATGTTTTTTGTCATAGATAACATCTTTATATCACATTGCATATTATGCATTTGATCTGCTAGAAATGTATAATGTGATTTGAAATAACTCTTAAGTTAATATAATGGATAGGACTTATAACTTTAATTTGAACTGAGTGCCAAAAGAGAGTTTTGAAGTGGAGAGGGTTTTAACTCACTAAACTGGAATAGATTTTAGAATTGATAGTGCAAATTTAAGTGATTAACAGTGCTAATTCTACACATTTTTATGACAATTAGTAGTGAAGGCCGTTTAGCAGGTAAAAATAGATGTCAGAAGATCCTTGTGCTTTTTCATCATGGGTACATCATTTCTTCATTAGGGTCCATTTATTTCTGCTATTAGCGTTTCTAAAAACCTTGATTAGCTTTTAAGCGCAATTTAGAGGTGTGAGAGGAGTTGATAGAGACAGGAAAAAGTAGATATATTAAAGTTGATAGGTGTGGGAGACAGGAAATAAAGTTACATAGGCTGGAGCAGGTAATAACGTTTTAGCCACTGAGGACGAAGATAAAGTATAATAATTGGTGTTTATTAGCATCACTAAGTCATTAAGGTGCATTTTTCTAGTGCACTAGCTTCAAAGAAAAAATCATGTTTTTCATCAAGATTTGTGGTAAATTTTTCTCATTGTTTAAGAGTAGTTGATTGAGTAGGAGAAAAGTCTGATTTTCAAAGAGTTCTTAGGCTATCTGAAAGCTGATAAAAGAGTTGGGCTCATATTCAGTATAAGATACTTAACGTTAAGTGCCTTTTTTGTGCTAACTGGTAGACCAAAGAAATGGTCTTTGTCCACCAGATACTCAAGATAAAATACAGAAGACTCATGTAAACACAAAATGACAATAAAATTTGTTTAGTGCTATGTTGGAGGGATGGTTCAAAGGACAACTGCAAGATACGCAGTTGTTGGGAAAATGCTAGTGGCAGATTAGAGAATGGACCATGGCAATTATGTTTGGCTTGATTTCAAAGCCATTGTACTAAGTCAGGGTAAGATTGAGGGCCTGAACTAGGAGGCCTATGGAAGAAAACAAGGGGATGGGATTTCATTAGGAGCACTGTATGTTGAACACTGTTTTTATAATAGAATGAGAATTTGTTACATAACATCAGGATTGGGGAAAACTGCAAGTGCTAATATGGAAGCATTAAAGAAACTTCCCAGAAAAATCACTTAAAATGCAGAGGTCTGTTATTGTTTGAGACAGATATTTAACAATGATAAAGTTACTTTTTTTGAAAGCTAACTTTAGTGAGGAAGAAAATTTTAAGATATTGACTATGCAGTTGGGTAGGAGGAATCATATATTTCAGTTGACTACAAACTGACATCGTTGCCTTACCTTTATCTTGCCAAGGATCCAAGGCAATCCCCTTAAATTAATGCCTTTTGAAGAGCCAGTTCTCAAACTTTGGTTTTTACTCTGTTCCAGAGGGCAAGAAATGGTACTTAATTGATAACAGCTGGGTTTGGATAATGCTTTGACTGTCTCCCAATTCTTAAGCAGCAGCATCCTGCCTGACAGTTTTTCTTCCTCTCTAATTCAGATCCACAAAGCGTCTCACTGACTGTAGCCAACAGATCAGAGTTGTTGCCTCCTTAAGAGATTTATATTTGTGAAATTATTAAAGGTCAATTAAAGCAATTAGCAAAGAGGATGGATCAAAAGGAACTGTGGAAGTGTTTTAGATATTGGTTTTTTAAATTTATTATTTATTTGTTTGTTTTGGACACCGAAAATCTTAATTGAAGCCTTGGAACTAGAAATTTGGAGGAAACTGCCTCAGTGTTTTGAAGGCGTTTGTATAACTAAAAAAATCACTGAAACTGGTCGACATTGCAGAGTGAGTGAATCTAGACGTTTGTCCTGCAAACCTGGTTGTACTGTTAGGTGTTTCCCAGAGGCTCAGCAAAGTAGATTTTTATGAGATGCAGTTTTGATTTCTGGGTCAGGAGGATCTGGAGGAGGAAATGGCAACCCACTCCAGTATTCTTGCCTGGGTAATCCCATGGACAGAGGAGCCTGGTGGACTACAGTCCATGAGGTTGCAGAGTCAGACATGACTGAGCACGCACGCACACAAGACATCATTGAAACTGCCCCTCTTCCAACATTTAGCTTTCAGAAACTTTGAGAGGCAGGCCTCTTCTTTTTTTCTTTGTGGCAGATGACCCTAATTTTCAATGTAGTTCAGAAGTCTAGAGTAAGGAAAAATATCTGTGTATGCCCTAGGAAGAGTTAACTAGCAAAAGAGTGCATGTTCTGTCCAAACTTCATTAAACTAAGAGTCTAAGAAACCTGGACCAGTCCAGCCTATGAAGAAAAATGCCTCAAAGGAACATTTATATCATAGTTCATATTGTTTAGTTTTATACGGTTAATAAATATTTTGAAGAGCACATTCTTTGTTTTGAGTTTTGACATTCTTAAGGTAGGAAATGAGTTTCTAAGTCTGGAATTCCAGTTTAAGCCTACTGATTCATTACACCCATGGGAAATGTAGGCTCAGTGTACAATGACTCCATTTGGACTGATTATCTAGGAGAGAAGTTACCTTTCCACAGACTAGAGTATGGAGGCTCAGGTGGTTAAGTAACAGGAACTCAGTTTGGTAAGTAGGAGAGCCAGAATTCCAACTTAGACCTCATAGCAAAGAATTGTGCTTTTTTTCCAGACACATGAAAGTTGAGAGCAACACTAATTAAAGGGCAGAGTGAGGCAGCAAAGGAGAGTAGGAAGGATCAGTATTAGAATTAGAAAAATTGGGAAGACTAGTGTCATGGTGGAGAAGGCAATGGCACCCCACTCCAGTACTCTTGCCTGGAAAATCCCATGGACAGAGGAGCCTGGTGGGCTGCAGTCCATGGGGTCGCGAAGAGTCGGACATGACTGAGCAACTTCACTTTCACTTTTCACTTTCATGCATTGGAGAAGGAAATGGCAACCCACTCCATTGTTCTTGCCTGGAGAAGCCCAGGGACTGCGGAGCCTGGTGGGCTGCCGTCTATGGAGTCGCACAGAGTCGGACACAACTGAAGCGACTTGGCAGCCGCAGCTAGTGTCATGGAGACCAAGAGAGAACTTTGAAGGAAAAATTGGTTGACTGTGCCTATATGCAGAAAAGATTAAGAAACAACTTGAAGCTCTATGAATGCATCTGAAATTTATTCAATCTTTGGTAAGCAGTGTCAGTAGAGGGGGAGCAGAAGCGATTACAGTGGGGTATAAATGGGAGATGGACAAGTAGAGACAGCAAGCATAAATTCCTTTTAAGAAACATGGCTGAAAATGCATGGCAAGGGAGGAGGGGGCCGAATAGTTAAGAGAGGAATCTTTGGGTCTTGTTGTGCTATCATGTACTGATCACCTGGTATGTGCTAAATGTTTTCCATACAAAATGTCATTGATCCTCATAAGAATTCTACACAAAATCCCCACTTTATACATGACGTTTAGAGAGGTAAAGCAAAAATCCCAGATGACATAGCCTCAAAGCTTCAGTGTTCAAGCCTCAAGTGTTTGGCTGAACTACTAGCCGAATTCATAGCAGTTCCTTCGAGCAGAGTGAAAATGTGGATGAGACAAGTTTGGAAGTGATGGGGGGAATGCAGGAAATGGGAGAGGAGAATTCCAGTTTGAAGTCTCCGTAGTAGAATCCCATGAACTGAAAATGCCTGTGGACAAATAAACATACGTGGGAGGAATACTGACCCACTCCACTGCATTCTTTCTAAATGAGGGAAATATGTAAAGAGTATACTATAAGGCTACAGTCAATGGGGTCTCCAGAGCTGGGCACAATTTAGTGACTAAACCACCACCAATTTCAAGGAATTTTTAAGATTGAGGGAAATGCATGAGTTATAATGTTAAAGTGAAAAAAAAAAAGGAAGCAAAATTGGGTGTAAGGGATTTTTTTTTTAAGCACTAAAAGAATGAGGCCTAACAATGGCTGTCATTTGAGTGGTGAGATTATGCATATTTCCCACTTCTTAACCTTTTATATTTTAAACAATGAGCCTTTATTTTGTAATCAGAAAAAATAAAGTGTAAAAATGTTTGATGTTTTTAACATTTGTAGCCAGTACAAATGGGGCTTAGTCAGCTGAATTGCAGACTTACCCAGTGATCATATCTGTGGGCCCTAAAATTTCTGATAATAAACCCACTCCTTTGAGTGTATCCTAAAGATCCTAGGGTTCCTAATAAATCCCTTCGTTAAGGCTCCTGTTGTGTCAAGACTCCTGTCTGACACCAGCAGACTCCTCAGCAACCTCTCCTGGCCTGCCGTGTTTTTTCTGGTTACATGTGGTTATAGCATCAATTTTCTAGTGGTTATTTTGTGCTAAGCACCATGCACAACAGTTCCAGAAAGAATTCTGCTGAACATGATTAGATATCACGTAGTTTTATTAACAGCTCAAGAGATTTAGCCTGGTAAGTCTTTAGACAATAATTAGACTGTGCAGTTTGTTTTCCTGTCTGCCATACACTATTGCTATGTCACAAATGCTTTTTTGTTTGTTTGTTTTTACTTCAATGTGCAGCATGCAGGATACCAGTTTCCCCACCAAGGATCAAACTAGTGCTTCCTGCATTGGGAACACACAGTCTTAACCACTGGACCACCAGAGAAGTTCCAAATATGCTATTTTTGAATGAAGAAATTGGAGATAGAAACCAGGGGGCTTCCCTGGTGGCTCAGTGGTAAAGAATCCACCTGCCAATATTTTCCTTTTCTGGTTTTCAGTTCCATGACAAACTGCTAAGAAATATGGATTTCTGTTTATTCTTGTACAGAAGAGTTGAAAATAATGATAAATGAAAAAATGAAAGAAAAATAAATAATAGGTCCTAGGTCTTGTCAGTCAAGGAATATGAGCCACAACAACTGTGGGAGGAAAAGAAGAGAAGAGCTTTGATCACTGTTGCAGCCTCAGCCTCTCCCGATCCCCCTCCTCTGGCAAGGACCTGGAGGGTCTGCTTCTGCTGTGACAATGGTCCTGCTGTCCGCTCCAGGAGCGGGCCAGCTGTAGGCACCGTTTCTCCGGTCCTCTGTATCATCCTCCTGCCTCCAGTGCTCTTGGTGCTGCCTCCTCTGTGCCCAGAACATATGCCTGAGCTCAGGCATTACCACCCACATGCCCCTTCCTAGCTCCTGGTCCCTGAATACTGAGCCATTCCAGCAGAGACAAGACTTGGAGCAGGTGGCGGAGGGCAGGCCTGTACTCTGGAAATAAGCATCTCCTCCCCTTTGGCAAGGGCGGCTGCTTCTTTTCCTTTCTTACTCATTGGTGTCCAGAGAGGGCCAGGAAGGACCTAGCAGCCTCCTCCTCTATGAAGTTGGGTGAATTTCTGCAGCTGAGCCCCCGTGATACTGCTGTTATGATCTTGACTAGAGTGCTTGCCAAGCAGGCTGGCGGGGAGGGATCTATGGAAAGACTAAAATGAAAGGCTGAAATGAAATCCTAACCAACGAGGCTAGAGAGTGAATAAGAGCTAAATCTAGAGAACTACAGGGGCAGCATAGAAAACCAAATTCAGCTGGAAGCCAGAGGCAGAAGGCTTGGATTCTGGCTCGGATCAGCCTGGCACACCCTCTGGCTGCTTCACTGGTTGTCAGCTGTGTAGGGTTAATGTGTTACACTGATTCCACGAGCTCACACGCACACTGGTTCATGCAATCTGGAGGCCAAAGAATCCCTTCCATCCAGGGAGAGACCCAGGTCCAGATGAAGAGCCTGTGATGGGACGATTCCTCCCCCTGTCCTCTGCACTGGGAAGGAAATTCTTCCTCAACTACCAAGGCTCCTTCTGAAAAACTGCAGCAGGTGCAGATTTACATCTGTTTGCATTAAGAATGCGGAGAAGGCAATGGCACCCCACTCCAGTACTGTTGCCTGGAAAATCCCATGGACGGAGGAGCCTCATGGGCTGCAGTTCATGGGGTCTCTTAAGAGTCGGACACGACTGAGCAACTTCACTTTCACTTTTCACTTTCATGCATTGGAGAAGGAAATGGCAACCCACTCCAGTGTTCTTGCCTGGAGAATCCCAGGGACAGGGGAGCCTGGTGGGCTGCCGTCTATGGGGTCGCACAGAGTCGGACACAACTGATGCGACTTAGCAGCAGCAGCAGCAGCATTAAGAATGGAGGCAATGTCGAGGCTCCCCCTTTGGGCATAATATAAAAGAGAGCAACTCAGAGATAAGATGGTGCCAGGCAAGGAAATACGGAGGGCAGTTTGTAAAAAGACATGGGCAGCTTGGGAGAGATGAGAGGAGCTGAGGCCTTAGAAGTGCAGCAGAAGGAGGGCAGGTGACTAGCCTGAGAGGGATGACAGAGCAAGGAGAGAGGTTCAGCCACGTTCCCACGTGCTTTAACCCTTGAACTCAGCATGGGCAATGTGTTAAGGCTATTTGACTGTGCTTTGGGTAAGGATTGAAAAATACTTACTTAGCAATGACATAGTAATGCTTACTACAGGTGGCTGCCCGTATTTTAACTATAGCATTTGTTTTTTGTTTTTTTACAGCTCTGCACAGCCTGTGTGATCTTAGTTTCCCCACTAGGGATCAAATCCACACCCCCTACAGTGGAAGCTTGGATTCTTAATCACAGGATCACCAGAGACGTCCCTAATTATAGTATTGTAATTGTAATGTTCTAATACATTTTCTGCTCTGGGAAGTGTCCTTATTACATGGAGCAGGTACCCAGTGAGTGGGTCTGTACTTTGGGACTCATCTTCTCAGCACAGCTGGTTGATCCTGTGAAAGACACTTTGACTCAAGAAGGCTCTCACATCTCTTCGTAGCCCAGTCATTAGTGGTATTTTTATGCGACCAAACTTGGATGTGCTTGCCTTCCATGCAGCAAAGCCAGTCCACAGACACTGGGTCATGGTGAAGGAAAGGACGGCGTTTATTGCAGGTGTTATGCAAGGAGAAAGGGACCACTTCTGCTCCAAAGTCCTAGGCTCCTGGATGGCTTTGGGGGAAGGGTTTTCAAAGGCAGAATGCAGGAGGGGGTCTCAGGGTGAGGGATCAGCCTGCGTGCATGCTTCTGATTGGTTGGTGGTGAGGTAACAGGGTAGTATTATACTTAAGAGTCAACATCAACAGCTTTCTGTGTCCAGCAGGCCTGGGGGCTATGTGCTGGTTGTCAACAGGCAGTCAGCTTCCTCCACCTGGTATTTGTTTGTTTTTTAATTAATTGATTGATTTTCGGCTGCCCTGGGTCTTTGTTGCTGCGAGTGGGCTTTCTCTGGTTGTGGCGAGCAGGGGCTACTCTAGTTGCAGTGTGTGGGCTTCTCGTGGTGGTGGTTTCTCTTACTGAGAAGCATGAAATCTATGGTGTGCAGGCTTTGGTAGTCGTGGTGTGCAGGCCTAGTTACCCCACGGCATGTGGGGTCTTCCCGGACCAGAGATTGAACCAGTGTCCCCTGTACTGGCAGGGGGATTCTTAACCACTGGACCACCGGGGAGTCCCTAGTGGGGGTTTTTAGTATCTGCAAAATAACTTAAGAATGTACATCAGACTTATCTTTATTTTTTCTACAGTGAAGGCAGGGGTTGGGGTTGAGGTATGGGTCCCTGTGACTGATTTATTGTTTAACTTACGACTACTCTCCTGCCTCACTGTGCGATATTCTTTTCTGCATTCATTACTTCCCCAAACATTAACTGCTGTTTGTTCCACATGGAGGGCCTAGGAGGTCACAGTGTATTTCTATAGCTTCTTTTCCCAAGAGGCCATCAGTGGAAACAAAGAAGGGTCTGTCACTGGGAAGGCCACTAACGGACTTGCTTAGTTTCTGTATGGAAGTCAGTCCACAACCCAAGCCAGGACAGGATCTCCTCTCAGAGCAGAGGAAGACTAAGCCAGTCCCTCTCTGCAGGGGGCCAGGTGGGATGTAAGAGGCCAGGGAGCTTCTGGCACTCAGCCTCCCTGAGGAGCCCAGTCTCCTTAGTGGGGAAAGTTAAAGTCAGCATGCAGAGAGAACCAGACATTGAATCCTTGGTTCTAGTTATATCTGCAAGTGAAAGTGTTAGTCTCTTTTGAGATCCCATGGATTGTAGCCCACCAAGCTCCTCTGTCCATGGAATTCTCTAAGCAAGAATACTGAAGTGGCTTGCCATTTCCTTCTTCAGGGGATCTTCCCAACCCAGGGATCGAACCCTGGTCTCCTGTATTGTAGGTAGATTTTTTTACCAGTTGAGCTACCAGGGACTGAGGCCCAAACTCAGGGTTTCCCTCCCGTTCCTCTAGTTTAGTTGCTGTTGAAACAATTATCCTTCTCACAAGCCCCACAATCCTGTTTTTCTTTCTCAAAGTTTTTGGTTTCTTATATCACACTCCAAGAGGTCTTTCTTACACAGGTGACAAACTGAGTAGATTAAATTAATCTTATCCAAAGCTTTCTTCATTCTCAGACCTCAGATCACCCTGCACCCCCTTTAAAAGCTGCATGACCAGAGCTTGTATCTGCCCTTCTAGGAAACTCTCAGTCCTAGAAAGACCTGGGAGCTGCCTTTGAGAGCCCACAGTTCAGGAGAGAATAGGAGACCCAGACACTCGGGCACTTTCCTGGAGTTCCCTCAGAGGATGTCTGCTTTTAACTTTACGTTTGACCCAGCCTCTTCCCATAGGAAGCTGAACATCTGCAATACAACAAAACTCACTTTTAACTATGCAGACAAATGCACTGTATCTGAAATCGTTTGGTGTCATTTCGTGGGCTCTGGTACTATAGTCCTTTATGTCTTCGTGCAGAAAGAATTCAGTGAGAGGTAGAGTGATAGATAAGAAGTGATTTATTAGAATAAACCCCATGGATTGTAGCCCACCAAGCTCCTCTGTCCATGGAATTCTCTAAGCAAGAATACTGAAGTGGGTTGCCATTTCCTTCTTCAGGGGATCTTCCCAACCCAGGGATCGAACCCAGGTCTCCTACATTGCAGGCAGAATCTTTACCATCTGAGTCACCAGGGAAGCCCAGAAAAGAGTACTTGTGAGCCTTAAGAGTGGGTGGGTAAGAGAATGTCACACCCTGAGAACTTATTGGGCTACAATTTTATAATCAAAGGAAAAGTGGGGAGGGGGAGAAGATCTTTGTTTTTCTAGACATCATTGTTCCATCATCAGCTCCTCCTCCAGGTTGAGCAGGAAGTTTTCTTGTCCCTACATGGTTAAGCTAGGTCCACAAATTATTGGTTTTTTATGTGTGCATAGAGCATGTTCTAGGGATCATTAACTTAGTGAGCTCACTGGGCAGGATGTGGGGCTCATGCCACCATTGTTTTATTGTTTTGGGCATGTCTTCTGCTTCTGTTGCAAGGTTTTGTTGCTAAACAAGCCTGCTTGGTTTTCTGGTTAAGCAAACCTGCTTTCTTGAGTGATCATTAATTTACAGGGATCCCCCATATTTTTTTTCTATGGGCTTCCCAGGTGGTGCTAGTGCTAAAGAAACCATCTGTCAATGCAGAAAACAAAAGAGATGCAGGTTTGATCCCTGGGTGGGGAAGATCCCCTGGAGAAGGGCATGGCAACCCACTCTAGTATTCTTGCCTAGAGAATCCCATGGACAGAGGAGCCTGGCAGGCTAGAGTCCACAGGGTAATGAGTTAAACACGACTGAAGCAACTTAGTGTGCACAACCCCCAAGTGGGATTAACTATTTAATCATCTCTTTTGTCCCTTTTTACTCTGTCCCTCTCATATCTACTCACCTAGGCCCTGCTTTGTACTGCATGACTCATGGGTCTTCCCCCGTCACCCTCTGAAAAAGCACCTTTACACAAACAAAATGTGCCAGGAATCTGACCATACAGACAAAGCAGCAGGTGAGATTCCTGATTGGAAAGAATGACTCTCAATGGAACATAAATAGATCCCCTCAAAGCACATATATTTCACATGAGTGTGAGACTACATATGTAATATATGAAAAGGAATTTGGTCTCTCCCATGAGAAGTTACTCAGAAATGATAATCAACATCTCACTTGAGGAAGAGGGAGTGATACAGTCATGTTATAGATCAAGGTCCACTTGCTCCTGCGCATGCTTCCCCTCTGTACACTATGTTCCCTTGCTGAGTGGGAGCATCTGGTGACCTTAATTTTGACTCTGCCATCTCACACAGAGTGTGATGCTTTAGTGAAGAGAAAGAGGAGTTCAGATTACAGAACAGAAAGTTCAGTTTTGGCCATGTTAAGTTTGAAGTCCCTGGGGGCACACTGGTAGTGATATCCAGTGGGTGATCACCTATCTGTTCATGTCAAAATTTTAGATTTGGGCATCATTGGCATTTCCATGGTCATTGAAACCTTGGGCCTCAAGAGAGAGAGAATCTGAGAAGAATTTATAAAATGAGAGAAGTAAACCCAAAGAACAATATTTATGGGATTGAGGGAGGAAAAGGTGTTAGGGAGAGCATCCAAGGAGACAGAAGAAAATGAGGGGTGATAGGTGTGTCAGTAGCCCCAGGAGAAGAGAATTTCAAGAATAAGGAATATAGAGAAGGGGACTAATTAGATAAGGACTAAAGTGCCCTTCTGGTTTAGCAATACAGAAGTCTCGTGACATTGGAAAGAGCAACTTCAGACATGAGGAAGAGAATCCAGACGTCAAGGGGCTGAAACTGGAGACCCTGGCCCCTGTCCACAGGGGAATGGAATTTTCCCTGCCCCTGTGTAGCAGTCGGTGTTGACAAGAAGATAGAAGGATAAGGAGACAAAGGAGGTGGAGAGATAAGAGGAGAGTTACAAGTATGGCTGTGTTTGGAGAATGGGGTTTTATCATAGAGTGTAGCCCTTCTAAGTAACAGCAAGACTTAGAGTATGACCAAGGGGATGAGTGGCTCAAGCAGTAGAAAGAACAAAGGTTATTGGAGACAAAGGAGTCAGAGACTTTAAGATTAAGATGGAGAATGTATTATCCACAGAGATACTAAGTTATTTATGATGATGACAGTATTTCCCAGTGAATGTTGGGAGACGGGAAGATGGTGTTGCCAAAGAGGGGAGACTCAAAGCAGAGTGACAGTCCAAAAGAGGTGGTGGGAGGTGGAAAGATGCTGACCACCCTCCTTCTTGTCCCGTCGTAGACGGACAACGGGATTGAGTCAGCATCTCTCAAGAGATCAGCAAGGGAAGCCATGTCCCCAGCCAGATTTCAGTTAAGGTAGAAGGTGGAGGGAGCTCCTTTCTGTAGGTGAACAAAGATTGCAGGTGATACAGGCTCAGGAGACTGAGAATAGTGGCCGGAAGTTCAGAGGGCAGCATCAACCAAGACTATGGGAAGAGCCAGGTAGCTGGATTGACTTGTATTTTGGGTGTATTAACTTAAAAATTAGCCACAACCTGAAAGTAGAGAGTGTTTTATACGGTGGGAATGTTTAGGACTCCAAACCCAGGAGACAGCATCTCAGTAGCCCTAAGAGACTGCTCCAAGGAGGTGGGAAAGGGCATCAGACTATATAAGTGTGCAACAAAGGGGGCCGGCAGTCTGAACATCAAAGATTATTGTTAAGTAAGATAAACCAGATATCAAGTTAAAGCTTTCAGCGTTCTTCTGTGCCAGATGCAAGAGTCTGGGATTATTGAAGTCATTCCTTTCATATGCATCTCAACTATCTGGAGCCAGCACTCTGCATTTTTACAGAGATATTCTTCTCTTCTTGAATTCCCTTAGGTCACACCAGAGGGTTGTAATCTCTGATGATTGTGACATCCTTAAGTTCCTCCTATGTGGAGTGGTGCAGCTTGTCGGCATGGCTCAGAAATTCACGTTTGGAGGGCTGGAATTGTGGATGGCTATGACACTTCTTGCCCACCATATGGCAGGGAATATTTCATTTCACAGGAGTTAGCCTGGGATGACAAGCAGGGATAACCAAAGGAGACCATGATTGAAGTGGTCTCCATGATGTACAGACCAAGACCCAAGGCAACTTGATGTACAATTTAGGGCTTTGCACCAGGTTCCCAACAAAAATATGTGGGTATTGTTTGGGAGTCTCTGCAAGACCTGGCCCTGGTGAAGGGATGGGTAATTAGACTGCATCAGAATAGAAGCAGGCAATAATCTCCCACACCCCAGCTCTCAGAGGATATTCCTTTGTCATGGATCCTGTGACAGGTCCCCACGCCCCATTCATGCCACTCTCTTTTCTAAAGGGAAGCCATGCTCTTTAGTCAGCATTGACTTCACTTTCAGCCCCAGCAGTGTGTTGTCAACCAGCTAGAGAAAGCCCATCTTCCAGCCCAGTGCCTGATTCATGGGAAGGGCCTAAGGCAGCTCCCCATACTCCCCAACTGCAGAGGTTGCTTTGAGACTTCCCTGGTGGCTCAGCAGTAAAGAAACCGCCAGCAATTCAGGAGACCCAGGTTGGATCCCTGGGTCAGGAAGATCCCCTGGAGGCATGGCAGCCCATTCTAGTATTCTTGCACTGAGCTGAGCTTCCTATGTTATACAGTGGCTTCCCTCTAGCTATCTGTTTCACAGATGGTTGTATATATATGTCAATGGTACTCCCTCAGTTTGTCCCATCTTCTCTTTCCACCCTGTCTCTGCAAGTCTGTTCTTTATATCTACAGACACCTATTTATATTTTGTAGAACCTTTTGTGGGCTTCCCTTGAGGCTCAGATGGTAAAGAATCTACCTGCAATGCAGGAGACCTGGGTTGGATCCCTGAGTTGGGAAGATCCCCTGGAGGAGGGCGTGGCAACACACTTCAGTATTCTTGCCTGGAGAATCCCCATGGACAGAGGAGCCTGGCAGGCTACATTCCATGTGATTGCAGAGTCAGACATGACTGAGTGACTAAGCACACACACACACACACACACACACACACACACACACACACACACACACACACAGAACCTTTTGCACTATTACATCTGTATTAATAATCCCCCTAAGCTAGTTTTCTGTTTTGTTTTTTTTTTTTTTGGTTTGTTTTTAGTGTTCTGTTAATGAGAATGTTCCCTCCCATCTCTGATCTTTACCACATAGTACAGTATTGCCTGCTTTCCCTTCCCTCTCTCATTTATGCAGGGAACATTTATCCAGTGTCCATTATGCGGCAGGCACTGTGCATACATAGTGAACAAAACAATCATCGCTGCCTTCAGAGGTTTATGTTCTAAGAAAATATAGATAATAAACAAAATACACAAGTGAAAGACACATACACAAACAAAATACACAAGTGAATTACACACACACATGTATACTTTATTTTTAGCCACCCAATGAGGCTTATGGGATTTTAGTCCCCCTGACCAGGGACTGAACTGGGGCTGTTGGCAGTGAGAGCACAGAGTCCTAACTAGGGAATTCCCTACATACCTTTAGATAGTGATAAAGTAGAAAAATCCAAAGCAAGGAGGTTTTTTTTTTTTTTTTTTTTTCTGTTTGCCTCACTGAGAAAGTTGTTTTTGCTTCTGAGTAAAGATCTGAAGGAAGTGGGACATGTACCATGTGAGACTATGGAGGGGCTGACTTCCTGGCTGAGGAAATAGGTCAGTCAGGTGGGCATGTGCCTGGTGTGTTTGAGGAACAACAAGGAGGCCAGTCTAACCAAAAAGAGTCATGGGAAGGGAGAGGAGGAAGAGAAAAGGCCAGAGATGTGGGGGAGGGCTTTAGGGGACAGTGAACACCTCAGGTTTTACAGGTGATGATAGATGGAGAGATTTGGGTAAGTTTTAAATAGAGAATTGGCATGATCTGATCCAGACTTAGAGGAAAGAGAAGGACTCAAGGATGACTCCAAGTCTGGGGCCTGAGCAAATCAAAGAACTGACTTGCTGTTAACTGAGATAAAGACTGTTAGAAAAACAGTCTTGTGCGTGTGTGTGTCTGGAGAAGGAGAGATGGAAAACAAGCAGTCGGATTTGGGCATTTATGTTTGATATCCATTTGAAGAGGTCAGAGGACAGACAAATATTTGAGTCTGAAGTTCAGGGGAGAGCTTGGGGTTAGGGATCTGTTTTGAGAATCATTAACATAGTGATGGCATTTAAAACCACAGAAGTGAATAAACTAACTCAAGATCTTTTTTTGCTTTTACTTTGAAGATCCTTTCCCTAAACTGTGGCAGTACTTTAATTCCTATCTATAGATACTTTATTTTGCAACAGACTGAGTGTGCTGAAAATGAAGAAGTGGCATTTTACATCTGGCTAACTCCAACTTTGGGAAAAGGATGAGGTGAAGCAATCTTTTTGCAGTCACTTTCCATTGAAGTTAAGGGCTTTGTTAATTGGGTGAAGATAAAATAACATATATTTGACAATATTACTTCAGCTTAATGAATTTATCATTGTCTTAAGATGTATATAAATCAATTTTTAAAATATTCAAAGTATTATTGTGAGCATTATTTTATTGCTTTCCTAACATCATGCATTACAATTTTATGGCATTTCTGCAACTTTAGTAGATGTATGGTGCTATGTCAAAGTTTTTTCTTTAATAAAAGTATAATTGATTTACAATATTATGTTAGTTTCAGGTGTACAATACAGTGATGCAATATTTTTCAAAGTTGTTTGAAGTTTAAAATATTTGATTATCTGGAACAATGAAAATTTCCTCTTATACTTGTGTACTAATTTTATTTCTCCTCTTGAATTACATACTTCTTTGTAAATTGAGTTAGTGGAATCTGGTTTTTTTTTTAGATATATATTTAAACAAAATTTTATACATTTGAGGGATTTTCTGTTTGTTTTGTGTAAACATTTTTCTTTTAAAAATCCTGTCCAGTTTTTGAATGTTAGTCTTCCTTTGCAGTTTCTTGTTTCAAAGCTTTGGGAATGCTGACATATACTCATAAATCTGTTTTATCTTATTTAATATAGTGTTTCCATGACGTTTTAAAAAATATTTAGAATTTTAATCCACATGGAGTTTATTTTGATGTATAATGTAGAACTTCCTTTTTTTCCCTCCAAATGTTCATTCATGTATGCGAGCATTCCTCACTAAGTAATCCCGTTTTACACCCGTGTTTAGGAATATTAATTTACTATGTGTCACATCGGGGTGTTAGACATACACACATGTTTGTTCAGTCTCATTCCTTTCAGTTGATCTCAGCTTCTATTTTTGGCTCTGGTTTCATCCCCAGCCTAGCAGTAGAAACGAACATTTTGCCCCCTGCAGGCTGCCTTGGTCCCACAGGATCTGAGAAGCCTGGGGCCGGGCCTAGAATCTGCCCTCCGAGCCCGCAGCCCGGGGCGGCGGGGGGGCGGCGGTGTGGTGTGGTGTGTGTGTGTGTGTTGGGGGGGGGGGGCGCCATGTGTCGCTCTGTCTCTGCAGGAGGATTTGGGGCGCTTTTGACAGGCCTCCTTCTGGTCTCCTGGAGTCTCAGGTTTCCCCATTCCCACGTCCCTAGTGCCTCTAAGAGCTGGGCCTGTACCCGGCTGTCAGGAAGGAACTGTCCCCCTTCGGGCTCTCCCTTTAGCATCTTTCTTTCCAGTTCCGTGATGAGGTCACGTGGTTCTCGCCCTCTGTGCGGAATTCCGCCGCACCAGGCGCTGCGCCCGGATAGGTTCTAGGAGCTGACTTTTCAGTCAGCGGCTTCCTGCGTTTTTCCCACTTCCTCGGCCGCCCCCCATCCTTCTCAGCACATCACAGACTGTACCCACTCCTAACAAGGAGCTCACTGTTGAAATGTTGTTGAAGCAGACACCGTTCAAACATGAAAAATAAAATATTTTATTTATTTAGCAGACGCATACATACAGAACGTGTGCCAGACGCTATTGTCAGATGAGTCTCGGAGTGAGTCAGGCCGGGGATTCTCGAACCAGCCAAGTTTGGTCGCCCAAGCGGAAATCAGGTTTGGGGGCATCTCAGGGAATGAAAAGAGAGCCGGGAGAGAGGTCGTCCTGGAGTCGTCAGTGATGAGGAACAGACTGGCGCGTGCGCCCCTCTGCTCACGGTCTCCCTTCAGTCAGCGAGCCGCCGGGGAAGAGGGTGTTCGGGAACCGCACCGTCTCGGGCCTGGCGCCGTTCAGCCCGGCGCCGAGGCCTGTCGGGAGCCGGCGCCGAAAGGCGCCCCCACCGCCGCCACGTCCGGCGCGCCCCTCCGCGCGGGAACGCCGCGCGCTCCCTGGTCTCGGCCGGGCCTCCCGGGGCCCCCAGGCGGGGGAGCTCGCGGGCAGAATATTCCGCGGTTGGCCGCCGCCGCGCCGGCCGCCTACGCCCGGGCGCGTCAGGGCTCCTCCCCAGGGCGCTCACCCGGAGCGCCCTCGAGGGCTGCGCCATTCGCTCAGGACCGTGCTGGTTATTTTTTTAAACACTGGCTGACAGTCTACGTCCGGAAAACCCAGTGATAACTGGAGAGTAAAACTTAAAATACAGGTGAGCCAACCAGCAGTTGCAGCATTTCCGTGAAAAAAAAAAAAAAAAAAAACCCGAAAAGCACAGGCGCCTTCCAATGCCTGGGCCCTGGGACCCGACAGTGCAGGACCCACTGTCTTAGAAGGGACTTTGGGGGTTCAGCCTTGCTGCAGAGATAGGGGACCCCTGGGATGGAAGACCCCTTTTAACGTGCTCCTGGACTGTACGGGCGTTTACTGTCTCTTTGGAGAACATACATAACAACAACAGTCTCTGAATTCAGTATTTCTTTTAAATTAATCTGTACTTATTTAGTTGTATTTATAAATCACAAACCTATCAACAGATGAAAAAAAATGTTCACGTCATACACAATGTATGCAGCAGATGCAGCAGGAGTTTTTAATCTAGGGGTACAGGGCCAAGTAACATTGTCTAGGATTTAAAGAGTCCATGACAACCCTGAAATGCCTTTTTCTAGTAAGAAATTCGGTAGCTTTTACGATGACCAATGTATATAACCTTAATTTGGTTATGAAAAGCTTAACATTCAGTGGGTTTCTAGATTCAGACCTACCCTGAGGAGCGACCCGAGGCTCACGAATCTGGACCCCGGTGGAAGTGTTTGGTTCTCCAGTGAGGGTCATTACAGCCTGGACTTGACTTTCTGTCCTTACAGAAGCCCCTTCCACCACCCCCAAAAAAGCCTCAGGGGCACAGTTGGTTTCGTTTTAAAGACAAATTAGGTTCACGTAGATCTACTTCTGCATTTCTCTGTGCTTAAATAGAAATAAGTCTCTGGTGGGTTTTTTTTCCTGGATTAGTCATGCAAACGCTCTATGCCTCACTTACCACTGGGTTTCAGCCTCTGGGGCAGCCCTCGCTGCAGGCGCGGCCCAGGACCCCTCCTCCACACAGGGGAGTCTCTGGGGAAACGGGTGCTGACTTCACTGGGCTGGGATTTTCCTCAGCCAGTGTGCCCAGGGAGTTAAAACGTGCTCCTTTTAAGGAAGAAAGAATACAAGATTTTTTTTTTTAATTGTAAAGGAAAAAAAAAAAGATTACAAAACCACCCACAATGCCACTAATAGGCCTAACACTAACACAGTAATTTATTTTGTGCTCTCCTGTGTGCACACATTTGCATTGCTGTAATTATAGCAGCACAGTAATTATATATTGAGAACTGTTCTATTTCAGTCTGCTTTTAACATACTATAGACATTTTGCTGTCTTCATAATTAGTGTTCTTAATGGCTGTATACTTTTCCACCCCACAAGCATATGTCACATCTCCCTTTGTTGTACATTTTCATGTGTTTTAAGTTATTGAGGGTCTGTGTGTGGTGGGGCGGGGTAGGGGGGCGGTGGTTATGCCATGAACTTGTGTTCAAGAGTTTGTGCTGAGGTCTTTTTTCTCCAGCCAATTTCTGGTGTCATGATGAACCCTTAAGCTCCAAAGAAGCCAGCCTTCCTTTCTTCCTTCCCTCTTTCCTTCCTCTCGCAAATATTTAGTGAATGTCTACTACCTGCCAGGCACTGGTCCAAGCACTGAGGATAGAGAAGTGAACAAAACAAAACAAAAAAAGTCTGTGCTACTGTGAAGCTCACCTTCTGGTTAGGGAGACATACAATAAACATATATATTAAATATTAGGTATTATGTATTATATTGTCTGATAATCATAAGTGCAACAGAGAGAAATGAAGCCAGGTGAGGGAGATTAGGTGTACTTCTTTTGTGCAGAGTAGTTGGGGAAGATTTTTTTCTGATGTAACATTTGAGCAGAGAGACGAAGGAGGTGAAAGAGCAGCCATTTTGCAAATCTGGGGAGGGGGCTTTCGTAGCAGAAGAAACTCCAGTGAAAGGCTCTGAGGCAGGGGCATGTGCTTGGCCTGTGGGAGGAAGCCTGTGTGATGGAAGTGGAGTAAGTGGGAAATGAAGGGGGTGCAGGCAGAGTGGTGGATTGTACCACATACTGTGATAGTGGAGCCATTTGAGGGTTTCGAGGAGAGAAATGAGATGCTCTGATTTACCTTTTAAAAGAATCAATTTGATTGTCAGACTGTCAGAGTTTGGAGGTTGTTAATAATTCAGGCAAGAGATGATACGGTGCTTTGAACCAGGGTGCATTGGTAAAGGTGGTACAGATAGCCTGGATATGGATCCAGCAGCGTTTGTTGATGGTTTGAATGTGAAGTTTGAAAGGAAGAGTCGGTGATGGCTTAAAGTTTTAGAAAGAATGGAACTGCCATATTTAAAAACTTTTATTGTTTGTTCTTCTGTTTGTGTTTTATAGAGGGAGTCAGGGAATTAGGAACTTAGTTTTGGACATGTTAAATCTGAGATGGCTGTTAGAAAGCTAAATGAATAAATCAAGTAGGCAATGGAATTTAAGAAATTGCAGTTTAAGGGACAAGTCAGCTGATTTTGGAGATGTCAGTGAACTCCATATTTAAAGCATGGGAAGCCATGAGAGAGCCAGCCCAGATCTCTCTCACTAGTTATTTATCCAGTTGTCTACTTGACATCTCCACTTAAAAGTTTAAAAGACAACCCAAAGTCAATGTGTCCACATGCAAACATCTAATCTTACCCCCTGTACTGCTCTACGCACAGCCTCCCCTGCTTCAGTTGATGAGGGTGCTCTTCTTCCATTGCTCAGACTAAATAAAGCCTGAGAGTCATTCTTTACTTTTTCTCTCACCTCCTACCTCCAGCCTGTCAGGAAATTCCTACGGCTCTGTCTTCAAAATATATCCAGAATCGAATCCATACACTGCTCACCACCTGCACTGCTACCATCCTGGTCAGAGGCACTCTTAGTTATTTCTTGCTTGGGTTACTGCAGTAGCTCCTACAATTTCCTCTGCTTCTGAATCCACCCCCACCTCCAGGAGTCTGTTCTCCTTTCAGAAGCCAGAGGAATTCTTTTCAAACATGTCAGAGCAAGTCCCTCTGCTCAAGACCATCTGACAAAGTCCTGTGTGATCTGATCTAGACGACTGCACCTCTGGCTCCTACTGTTGTCGTCATCATTCACTTTGCTCCAGCAACAGGGTCTTCTTGTTGTTCCTCAGTCATGTCAGACACACCCTGTCTCAGTTCTCTCTACTTAGAACATCCTTCTCTCAGCTATCCTTCTTGTCTTCTTTCCCCACTTTCTTAAGATTTTGCTCAGCTCACTTAGCTCACTTTCTCAGTGGGACAGCTCCTGGCAGCATCTTTCACCCTGCGCTCTTATGCTGGTTTCCTTGCTTTTTTTCTTTTTAATCTAACTTTTTATAGTATAACATATGATGTAACATATTTATTCAAATATGAGCCCTTGCAGAACACTGATATTTGTTTTGTCTTTTTAAATTTATTGATGTGTCCCAAGGAGCCAGAGCAATACCTGGAACATAGTGGATGCTCAATACATATTAAAAAATTATTTATTTATTTATTTGGCTGCACTGGGTCTTAGTTGTGGCTTGCAAACTTTTAGTTGTGGTATGTGGGCTCTAGTTCCTTGACCAGGGATCAAATCTGGGCCCCCAGCATCGGGAGCATGAAGTTTTAGCCACTGGACCACCAGGGAGGTCCCTCAATACATGTTTGTTGAATGAATGAATGGTTGAATTTAGAGCATAATGAAATGAGTCAGATGATTTCCAAGGCAGACTGTGATGGTTAAGCTGAAATGGGGTGATGGACAATGCCAAGAACAGGTATAGGGATAATGCTGAGACTCTTTCTGGGCTGGGTGCAGGGTACAGGTAAGAGATTATGAGGACCTGAATCAAGACAGGGGATGGAAGCATATTTTTAAAGTGACAGACTTAAAAAACTGAAATTTACAGAAACCATGTAGTTATTTGTTCATTCATTCATTCACTCAGTCTTTCATCAAATGCTTTCTCCGCTCCTGCAGTACGGAAAATGTGGAGAAAAGCAGTGCTGTGTCCTGCCAGAGCTTTCCTGAGTTAAAAGGTGAAGTGTACAAGTAAATGAAAGAGCTAGTGTATTCCTTGAGCAGGGCATTTGTCTCAGTCTCATAGGGTTATCAACACTTATATGAGCTGCCAAACACCTCATAGGTGGGAAAAATGAAAGCAGAATGAACTGAACTGGCTGGCTGGTACTCCTCTGGCAAATCTGCTTGCTTTTTTGCTGCTGGGGACGTCTGGGCCTGCCTTAAGTCAAGGAGGCACAAATACAGGATCAGAACTCCAAAGTTTCCCAAACAGCTGTTCAGGGAAGCTGTGTAGGCTGAGACCCTGCCCCCTGGGTACTGTCTGCAGCAGGTCAACTCCTGGAGCAGGACATGTTGATCAGTGGAAGCAGTGCTGAGACCAGTTTTGAGACTGAGCGGGATATTCAAACATCCAAGTCCCTGAAAGGACTGATATGGATGGGGACTAGGCTTTGGCCTGCAGGGGCTACACACAGACAGATACCCTGGGGCCCTGGAGTCAGAGCCAGCTGGAAACATAAACCATGTCACAGTTTCATCTTTTACAATCTTGAGTGTGTCCATGTGTGTATAACTTGACACGTTGATTTAGACCATCGAGGCAAGCAAAGATTTGGATCCAGCACAGCATGACACAGGAGTCTGGCTCACTCATCTTTGATCCGGTCTACATCCTCCTCCACTTGGGGTCTGGCATCATAGAAATCATCCCATTTTGTAACAGCTGTCTTTTTACAGAAAGGAGATTGAACGGGACAAAGAGGCTCAGTTCAGTTCAGTCGCTCAGTCATGTCCGACTTTTTGCAACCCCATGAACTGCAGCACGCCAGGCCTCCCTGTCCATCACCAACTCCTGGAGCCTACCCAAACTCATGTCCATTGAGTCGGTGATGCCATCCAACCATCTCATCTGCTGTCGTCCCCTTTTCCTCCTGTCCTATCTTTCCCAGCATCAGGGTCATTTCAAATGAGTAAGCTCTTCGCATCAGGTGGCCAAAGTATTGGAGTTTCAGCTTCAACATCAGTCCTTCCAATGAACACCCAGGACTCATCTTTAGGATGGCCTGGTTGGATCTCCTTGCAGTCCAAGGGACTCTCAAGAGTCTTCTCCAACACCACAGTTCAAAAGCATCAATTCTTCTGTGCTCAGCCTTCTTCACAGTCCAGCTCATACATGACTACTGGAAAAACCATAGCCTTGACTAGACGGACCTTTGTTGGCAGAGTAATGTGTCTGCTTTTTAATATGCTGACTACCTGTTCACTTTTACATTTGACTTAACTTGAGTTCTTAAAATGAGCAGGAATTATTTTTGTTATTTAAAATTTTGGTGGGGCTTGGGTCATAAAAGCACTCAGTTTCAAGGAGGCCTTCCATCTGCGCCTTCAATATTTGGACTTAGACTTTCAGCAAGTTGGTCTTATTTTTTTAAAAAGGAAGATATGCAGTAAAGACACAGACATAGAGATAAGTCAGCAAGTGTCAGTAATACTGACATCTGTTCCCTTACCTCCACCCTTCACGCTACTACCTTGGTTTAGGCCTCATTGCTTTTCTCCAGGCCTGTCGACTCCACAAGGGCAGGACCGTGGATGCTATTTGATCTCCAGATCATAGTACAGTTCCCAGCACAGAGAGGCCAGTCGATCAATAAACATAAGAAGTGAATGGATTATGGTAACAATCTCCTCTTGGTCTTAAATTTGCTGCTAATTAAATTTAGCAAAGATTCATTTATACAACTACTGTGCTGTGCTAATCTTAGTTGCTCAGTCATGTCTGACTCTCTTCAACCCCATAGACTATAGCCCATCAGGCTCCTCTATCCATGGGGATTCTCCAGGCAAGAGTACTAGAGTGGGTTGGCATGCCCTCCTCCAGGGGATCTTCCCAACACAGGGGTTGAATTCAGGTCTCCCACATTGCAGGCAGATTCTTGACTGACTGAACCATCAGGGAGAGAATACACCTACTCTTGGCAAGTATATCCTGATGTTGTCTTCAGCCAGCAGTCTTCAAATGTTTAAGCTTCTGTATTTCCCACAATCATGTTTTTACTTTGTATTATAAGTTTAAATAATTTCAAAGGATGTAATTTATGGCTCATTGCATATATTGACATTTAAAACTGGTATAAAACCTTAAAAGTGTATCAATAGGACTTAAATACCATGGCAGTTTGATGCCCACTATTATTAATTTTTAAAAAAAGTTCTTTAAAGTTGGAATTTTATGTTACGTCTTTTCCTTAAACTTGAAAAATCCATTGTACTTCTCTCTATGGAATTTTATCCTGATATTACATATTTTTATTCTTAATAGTCTTTATTGATTATTATTATTTTCTGCAACAGGAAAAAAATATGAATTGAAATTTAAAAATATTTCCTAAGATGATCAGATAATAGATATTAAATTTCTTCTGGGCTGAATTAGCATCATAATTATTAATAGTACATAATTGGTCAGAACAATATAAATGTGTTATAAATTAAGATAAATAATTATTAAACATTAAAAAAATTTTAGTAAAAATGTCTTTGTTAATGAGATGGATGGCCCTATGTTTTTGTCTGTGTATTGGTGGTTAAATATTACATTGTTCACAAAAATAAGTAAATGAGAATAGGAGTTTTTAAAAATTTTATTTTATTGGCTAACAGAGTTTTGCCAAGAGAACACACTGGTCATAGCAAAAACGCTCGTCCAACAACACAAGAGAAGACTCTACACATGGACATCACCAGATGGTCAACACCAAAATCAGATTGATTATATTCTTTGCAGCCAAAGATGGAGAAGCTCTATACAGTTAGCAAAAACAAGACCGGGGGCTGACTGTGGCTCAGATCATGAACTCCTTATTGCCAAATTCAGACTTAAATAGAAGAAAGTAGGGAAAACCACTAGACCATTCAGGTATGACCTAAATCAAATCCCTAATGATTATACAGTGGAAGTGAGAAATAGATTTAAGGGACTAGATCTGATAGACAGAGTGCCTGATGAACTATGGATGGAGGTTCATGACATTGTACAGAAGACAGGGAGCAAGACCATCCCCAAGAAAAAGAAATGCAAAAACGCAAAATGGTTGTCTGAGGAGGCCTTACAAATAGCTGTGAAAAGAAGAGAAGCCAAAAGCAAAGGAGGAAAGGAAAGATATACCCATTTGGATGCAGAGTTCCAAAGAATAGCAAGGAGAGAGATGAAAGCCTTCCTTAGTGATCAGTGCAAAGAAATAGAGGAAAACAACAGAATGGGAAAGACTAGAGATCTCTCAAGAAAATTAGAGATACCAAGGGAACATTTCATGCAAAGATGGGCTCGATAAAGGACAGAAATGGTATGGACCTAACAGAAGTAGCAAGAATACACAGAAGAACTGTACAGAAAAGATCTTCATGACCCAGATGATCACAATGGTGACTACCTAGAGCCAAACATCCTGGAATGTGAAGTCAAGTGAGCCTTAGGAAGCATCACTACAAACAAAGCTAGTAGAGGTGATGGATTTCCAGTGGAGCTATTTCAAATCCTAAAAGATGATGCTGTGAAAGTGCAGCACTCAATATGCCAGCAAATTTGGAAAACTCAGCAGTGGCCACAGGACTGGAAAAGGTCAGTTTTCATTCCAATCCCAAAGGAAGGCAATGCCAAAGAATGTTCAAACTACCACACAATTGCACTCATCTCATGGGGTCACACAGAGTCGGACACAACTGAAGCGACTTAGCAGCAGCAGCAGCACACGCTAGTAACGTAATGCTCAAAATTCTCCAAAATAGGCTTCAACAGTATGTGAACTTTCAGTTGTTCAAGCTGGTTTTAGAAAAGGCAGAGGAACCAGAGATCAAGTTGCCAACATCCATTGGATCATCGAAAAAGCAAGAGAGTTCCAGAAAAACATCTATTTCTGCTTTATTGACTAGGTCAAAGCCTTTATGTGGATCACAAACTCTGGAAAAATTTTCAAGAAATGGGAATACCAGACCACCTGACCTGCCTCTTGAGAAATCTGTATGCAGAGCAGGAAGCAACAGTTAGAACTGGACATGGAACACGAGACTGGTTCCAAATAGGAAAAGGAGTACGTCAAGGCTGTATATTGTCACCCTGCTTATTTAACTCATATGCAGAGTACATCATGAGAAATGCTGGGCTGGATGAAGCACAAGCTGGAATCAAGATTGCCAGGAGAAATATCAGTAACTTCAGATATGCAGATGATACCACCCTTATGGCAGAAAGTGAAGAACTAAAGAGCCTCTTGATGAAAGGGAAAGAGGAGAGTGAAAAAGCTGGCTTAAAACTTAGTATTCAGAAAACGAAGATCATGGCATCTGGTCCCATCACTTCATGGCAAATAGATGGGGAAACAGTGACAGACTTTATTTTTCTGGGCTCCAAAATCACTGCAGATGGTGATTGCAGCCATGAAATTAAAAGACGCTTACTCCTTGGAAGAAAAGTTATAACCAATCTACACAGCGTATTAACAAGCAGAGACATTACTTTGCCAACAAAGGTCCGTCTGGTCAAGGCTACGTTTTTTCCAGTAGTCATGTATGGATGTGAGAGTTGGACTATAAAGAAAGCTGAGTGCTGAAGAATTGATGCTTTTGAACTGTGGTGTTGGAGAAGACTCTTGAGAGTCCCTTGGACTGCAAGGAGATCCAACCAGTCCATCCTAAAGGAAATCAGTCCTGAATATTCTTTGGAAGGACTGATATTGAAGCTGAAACTCCAGTACTTTGGCCACCAGATGCGAAGAGCTGACTCATTTGAAAAGACCCTGATGTTGGAAAAATTGAAGGTGGGAAGAGAAGGGTACAACAGAGTATGAAATGATTGGATGGCATCACCAACTCAATGGGCATGATTTTGAGTAAACTCCAGGAGTTGGTGATGGACAGGGAGGCCTGACGTGCTGCAGTTCATGGGGTCGCAAAGAGTCGGACATGACTGAGTGACTGAACTGAACTGGTAGTTGATTTACAATGTTGTGTTAATTTCTACCATACAGCAAAGTTGACTCGTTATACATATATATGTATATTCTTTTCCAGTATGGTTTATCACAGGATATTGAATGTAGTTTCCTGTGCTGTACAGTAGAACCTTGTTGTTTATCCATTCTATATGTAACAGTTTACATCTGCTAATTCCAAACTCCCAGTCCAACCCTCCCTCCCTCCCTGCATACCTGCTCCTTTGGCAACCACAACTCTGTGTTCTGTATCTGTGAGCCTATTTCTGTTTTGTAGATAGGTTCATTTGTGTCGTATTTTAGATTCCACATAGAAGGGATATCATATGGTATTTGTCTTTCTCTTTCTGACCTAATTTCATTTAGAATGATAATATCGAGACACACACAGGTGAGGTTGAAGGGATTGAGGAACAGGCCAAGACCAGAACCCGGGTCTCCTAAGATGATTGGAGTCTAGGCCCCAGGGTGAGGCAGTTTGAAGAGCAAGTGGGCCTTCCCCTGGCTCAGCCCCTGCCTCCACCCGCAGCTGCCCTCTTGATGGAGGAGCTGAATCCCCATTCCAAGATCAGCCCAGCACTGGGTTCAGGGTGGCACTGGGTGGGTGCTGTCACAGGCATCATCCTCCTGTTGCTCCTCACTGTGGTGCTGCTGGGCCTGTTCGCCTGGCGCTGGTGGAGACAAAAAGACAGGGGCAACAAAAAAGAGAAGGAATGCCCCAAATGGCATTATTTCATTTTTATTTTTCAATGGCTGAGTAGTATCCCATTGTATATATGTACCAAGTCTTCTTTATCCATCAATGGACATTTAAGTTGTTTCCATGTCTTGGCTATTGTAAGTGCTGCTATGAACATAAGGGTGCATATATCTTTTTGAATTCTAGTTTTCTCCAGATATGTGTCCAGAAGTGGGATTGCTGGATCATAGGGCAACTCAATTTTTAGTTTTCTGAATAACTTCCATACTGTTCTCCATAGTGGCTGTACCAATTTACATTCCCACCAATAGTGTGGGAGGGATCCCTTTTCTCTACATCCTCTCCAGCATTTATTATTTGGAGACGTTAATGGTGGCTGCTGTGCCTGGTGAAGGTGGTATCTCGTAGTTTTGATTTGCATTTCTCTGATGATTAGCAATGTTAAGCATTTTTTCATGTGCCTACTGTCCATTTATATGTCTTTTTTAGAGAAATAGCCACTTAGGTCTTCTGCCCATTTTTTGGTTGGGTTGTTTGCTTTTTGTTATTGAGTTGTATGAGCTGTTTGTATATTTTGGAGATTAAGTCTTTGTTGATTGCATCATTTATAAATATTTTCTCCTAGTCCATAGATTGTCTTTTCAGTTTTTTTTTTTTTTTATGATTTCCTTTACTATACAAAGGAGCTTCCTTCATAGCTCAGTTGGTAAAGAATCTGCGTGCAATTCAGGAGACCCCAGTTCGATTCCTGGGTTGGGAAGATCTGCTGGAGAAGGGATAGGCTACCCGCTCCAGTATTCTTGGGCTTCCCTGTGGCTCAGCTGGTAAAGAATCTGCCTGCAATGTGGGAGACCTTGGTTTGATCCCTGGGTAGGGAAGATCCCCTGGAGAAGGGAAAGGCTACCCACTCCAGTATTCTGGCCTGGAGAATTCCACGGGCTGTATAGTCCATGGGGTCACAAAAGGTCAGACACGACTGAGCAACTTTCACTTGCTATACAAAAGCTTGTGATTTTTGACTAGGTCTCATTTTTTAATTTTTTGCTTTTATTTGTATTGCGTTGGGAGACTGACCTAAAAAAACATTGGTATGATTTATGTCAGAATGTTTCACCCATGTTGTCGTTTAAGAGTTTTATGATATCATGTCTTATGTTTAAGTTGTTAAGCCATTTTGAGTTTATTTTTGTGTATGGTGTAAGGGTGTGTTCTAAATTCACTGATGTGCAGCTGTCCAGCTTTCCGAACATCACTTGCTGAAGATACTATCTTTTTGCCATTGTATATTCTTACTTCCTTTGTCAATGATTAATTGACTGTTGATGTGTGGGGGGAAATGAGTTTTGATATTGTAGACTTTCTCAATTATTTGAGCCCCTTCTGAATCAAATGCCAAAAATCACATAGCAATTTATTATCAAAATTATTTTTAACAATCTATCAGCTGACACTTCAATTTTCAGTTTTGTTGAAACCAAAAGAGTTGGAAAGCACCTAACTTTCAAAAGAACCGTTATCCACTTAGCTTCACTCACTTAATTCCTGGGAAACACCAAGAAAGGCTTTAGCAAGACTTAACAAATTAATATTAATATTACTTATATATTTTACTCTTTAGATAGAGGCATTTTATTTGAACCAAAACCCTCAGAAAAAATTGGGAACATAAAAAATTAATTATAATATACCTTGCAATACACCTCCCCCTTGAACAACGTGAGTTTGAACTGTGTGGGTCCAGTTAGATGCAGAATTTTAAAATAAATATATTGGAAATTTTTTGATATTTGTGATAATTTGAGAAAACTCTCAGACAAAACGCATAGCCTAGAAATAGTGAAACATTTTTTAAAAAGCTCGGTATGTCATGAATGCATAAAATATATGTAGTTACTAGTCTGTTTTACCATTTATTACCATAAAATTTACACAGATCTATTATAAAAAGTTAAAATTGATCAAAACTTAGGTACACAAACAGAGACCATCCATGGAACCATTGGAAGGCCAGAGAGATGTAAACAAACATGAAGATGCAATATTAAATCATAGCTGCATAAATTAACTGTGGTACATACTGTACTACTGTAATAATTTCATAGCCACATCCTGTTGCTATTGCAGTGAGCTCAAGTGTTGTATCTGCTTAAAAGGCTTTGTGAGGCTAATCATCTCCACATGAGCAGTTACTTAACTGCTCTCTCCAGTAAATAGCATATTACAGTAAGAAGTGATCTGTCGTGGTTCTTACGTATTTTTCATTGTGTTTAAAGCAGTATGGTAAACCTTAAGTAACATTGTAGGACCCATACAAAGTGTTGCTAGTGCTGTTGGAAGTGCTCCCAAGAAGTGGAGAACAGTTATGACATTATAAGAAAAAGTTGAATTGCTTGATATGTACTGTAAATTGAAATCTGTAGCTGCGGTTGCCCACCATTTCAAGACAAATGAGTCCAGCATAAGGACCATTGCAAAAAGAAAGAAGAGGCAAAGTAATGTCTCTGCTTTTTAATATGCTGTCTGGTTTGGTCATAGCTTTTCTTCCAAGGAGCAAGCATCTTTTCATTTCATGGCTGCAGTCACCATCTGCAGTGATTTTGGAGCCCCCTGAAAAAAGTCTCTCACTGTTTCCATTGTTTCCCTAACTATTTGCCATGAAGTAATGGGACCGGATGCCGTGACCTTTGTTTTTTGAATGTTGAGTTTTAAGCCAGCTTTTTCACTCTCCTCTTTCACTTTCATCAAGAGCCTTTTTAGTTCTTCATTTTCTGCCATAAGGGTGGTATCATCTGCATATCTGAGGTTATTGATATTTCTCCCTGCAATCTTGTTTCCAGCTTGTGGTTCATCCAGCCTGGCATTTTGCATGATGTACTCTGCATATAAGTTAAATAAGCAGGGTGACAATATACAGCCTTGATGTACTCCTTTCTTAATTTGGGATCAGTCCATTGTTCCATGTCCAGTTCTAACTGTTGCTTCTTGACCTGCGTACAGATTTCTCAGGAGGCAGGTAAGGTGGTCTGGTATTCCCATCTCTTTAAAAATTTTCCATAGTTTGTTGTGATCTACACAATCAAAGCCTTTGGAGTACAATAAAGTGGAAGTAGAAGTTTTTCTGGTATTCTCTTGCTTTTTCAATGATCCAGTGACTGTTGGCAATTTGATCTCTGGTTCCTCTGTCTTTTCTAAATCCAGCTTGAACATCTGGAAGTTAACGGTTCACATACTGTTGAAGCCTAGCTTGGAGAATTTTGATCATTACTTTACTAGTGTGTGAGATGAGTACACTTGTGTGGTAGTTTGAACATTCTTTGGCATTGCCTTTCTTCGGGACTGGAATGAAAACTGACCTTTTCCAGTCCTGTGGCCACTGCTGAGTTTTCCAAATTTGCTGGCATATTGATTGCAGCACTTTCACAGCATCATCTTTTAGGATTTGAAGTAGCTCAACTGGAATTCCATCACCTCCACCAGCTTTGTTCATAGTGATGCTTCTTAAGGCCCACTTGACTTCACATTCCAGGATGTCTGGCTCTGAGTGAGTGATCACACCATTGTGATTATCTGGGTCGTGAAGATCTTTTTTGTACAGTTCTTCTGTGTATTCTTGCCACCTCTTCTTAATATCCTCTGCTTCTGTGAGGTCCATACCATTTCTGTCCTTTATTGAGCCCATCATTGCATGAAATGTTCCCTTGGTATCTCTAATTTTCTTGAAGAGATCTCTAGTCTTTCCCATTCTATTGTTTTCCTCTATTTCTTTGCGCTGATCGCTGAGGAAGGCTTCCTATCCCTCATTGCTATTCTTTCAAATTCTGCATTCAGATGGGTATATTTTTACTCTTCTCCTTTGTCTTTAGCTCCTCTTCTTTTCTCAGCTATTGCAAGGCCTCCGCAGACAGCCGTTTTGCCTTTTTGCACTTCTTTTTCTTGGGGATGGTCTTGATCACTGCCTCCTGTGCAGTGTCACAAACCTCCATGCACAGTTCTTCAGGCGCTCCGTCTATCAGATCTAATTCCTTGAATCTGTTTGTCACTTCCACAGTATAAATGTAAGGGATTTGATTTATTTTATACCTGAATGGTCTAGTGGTTTTCCCTACTTTCTTCAATTTAAGTCTGAATTTGGCAATAAGGAGTTCATGATCTGAGGCACAATCAGCTCCTGGTCTTGTTTTTACTGACTGTATAGAGGTTCTCCATCTTTGGCTGCAAAGAAAACAATCAGTCTGATTTCAGTGTTGACCATTTGGTGATGTCCATGTGTAGAGTCTTCTCTTGTATTGGAAGAGGGTGTTTTCTATGATTGGTGCATTCTCTTGGCAAAACTCTGTTATGGTTTGCCCTGCTTCATTTTGTACTCCCAAGGCCACATTGCCTGTTATTCCAGGTATCTCTTGACTTCCTGCTTTTGCATTCTAGTCCCCTATGATGAAAAGGACATCTTTTTTGGGTGTTAGTTCTACAAGGTCTTATAGGTCTTCATAGAACCGTTCGACTTCAAGCTTCTTCAGCATTACTGGTTTGGACACTTGGATTACTGTGCTATTGAATAGCTTGCCTTTGAAATGAACAGAGATCTTCTGTCATTTTTGAGATTGCACTGAAGTACTGCATTTCAGACTCTTTTGTTGACTATGAGGGCTACTCCATTTCTTCTAAGGGATTCTTGCCCACAGTAGTAGATATAATGGTCATCCGAATTAAATTCGCCCATTCCAGTACATATTAATTCCCTGATTCAGACAGAATGAAAATCCACAGTCACAGAAAACTAATCAAACTGATCACGTGAACCACAGTCTTGTCTAACCCAATGAAACTATGAGCGCTGCCATGTAGGGCTACCAAAGATGGACGGGTCATGGTGGAGTGTTCTGACAAAATGTGGTCTACTGGAGAAAGGAATGGCAAATCACTTCAGTATTCTTGCCTTGAGAACCCCATGAACAGTATGAAAAGGCAAAAAGATAGGACACTGAAAGATGAACTGCCTCAGTTGGTAGGTGCTAATATGCTACTGGAGATCAGTGGAGAAATAACTCCAGAAAAAATGAAGAGATGGAGCCAAAGCAAAAACAACGCCTAGGTGTGGATGTGACTGGTGATGGAAGTAAAGTCTGATGCTGTACAGAACAATATTACATAGGAACCTGGAATGTTAGGTCTATGAATCAAGGTAAATTAGAAGTGGTGAAATAGGAGATGGCAAGAGTGAAGCCTACTCTGGGTGACCTCTTTAAAGAGAGGACTTTTTAGGTATGTCTCTCTTTTAGGGTGGGTGGATGATACACTTTTTTTTTTTTCATAAAGAGAACAGTTGTGAAAGCTGTAGTGGGGATAGACAGTAGGCATGATGGTGTACATGGAAGGTGCATCCTTATGTCAGTTTGAGGCAACAATGCATATGGAAGTCAAAGATCCCCTTAAACTGATGTCCTTAAACTGTCCATTACTGCATAGCTGTTGAAAGCCTAGTTTAAAGACCATTATCTGAAAGTACAGTTCTGATCCTCAGGTTCCCAACTAAAATTTTGAATGGCTTCTTATTGCCTGTGGTGGTAGCTCCTAATCTAATTATCATCAGAAACATGGGTCCTACCACCCAAAGATTATGATACAGGATTGCTAGAGTATAACTCCAGGACATTCATGTTTACTTAAGGCATATTACATGCCTTAAGTAACTCTAATGGCTTCAGTGGTACTAAAGCCTTCTAATGAGAACATGAGTTCTGGGCTTACAGCGTTTTTCTCCATCCCTCCTGCATAATTATTCTCAAATGACTCCAGCATCCAACACCCAGGCCTCAATTCTACTTATTTATTTGTTTGGCTGAGTCAGGTCTTAGTTGTGGCACACAGGGATCTTCGATCTTTGTTGCAGGACATGGGATCTTTATTTTTATTTTGTAAATTTATTTATTTTTAATTGAAGGATAATTGCTTTACAGAATTTTGTTGTTTTCTGTCAAACCTCAACATGAATTAGCCGTAGGTATATGTATGTCCCCTCCCTCTTGAACCTCCCTCCTGTCTCCTTCCCATCCCACCCCTCTAGATTGATACAGAGCTCCTGTTTGAGTTCCCTGAGACATACAGCAAATTCCCATTGGCTATCTGTTTTACATATGGTAATGTAAGTTGGCCTCTGGTTCCATCACTTCATGGGAAATAGATGGGGAAACAGTGGAAACAGTGTCAAACTTTATTTTTTGGGGCTCCAGAATCACTGCAGATGGTGATTGCAGCCATGAAATTAAAAGACACTTACTCCTTGGAAGGAAAGTTATGACCAACCTAGATAGCATAGGCAAAAGCAGAGACATTACTTTGCCAACAAAGGTCCATCTAGTCAAGGCTGTGGTTTTTCTAGTGGTCATGTATGGATCTGAGAGTTGGACTGTGAAGAAAGCTGAGTGCTGAAGAATTGATGCTTTTGAACTGTGGTGTTGGAGAAGACTCTTGAGAATCCCATGGACTGCAAGGAGATCCAACCAGTCCATTCTAAAGGAGATCAGTCCTGGATGTTCTTTGGAAGGAATGATGCTAAAGCTCCAGTACTTTGACCACCTCATGCGAAGAGTTGATTCGTTGGAAAAGACTAATGCTGGGAGGGATTGAGGGCAGGAGGAAAAGGGGACGACAGAGGATAAGATGGCTGGATGGCATCACTGACTCGATGGACGTGAGTTAGAGTGAACCCTGGAAGTTGGTGATGGACAGGGAGGCCTGGCGTGCTGCGATTCATGGGGTCACAAAGAGTCGGACACGACTGAGTGACTGAACTGAACTGAACAGAATGTAAGTTTCCATGTTACTCTCTCCATACATCTCACCCTTTCCTCCTCCTTCCCGTGTCCGTAAGTCTGCTCTTTATGTCTGTTTCTCCATTGCTGCCCTACAAATGAATTCTTCGGTACCATCTTTCTAGATTCCATATATGTGCATTAGTATACAATACTTATCTTTCTCTTTCTGACTTATTTTCCTCTGTATAATAGGCTCTAGGTTCATTCACCTCATTAGAACTAGCTCAAATGTGTTCTTTTTTATGGCTGAGTAATATTCCATTGTGTGTATGTACCACAACTTCTTTATCCATTCATCTGTTGGTAGACATCTAGGTTGCTTCCATGTTCTAGCTATTGTGAATAGTGCTGCAATGACCATTGGGGTACATATGTCTTTTTCAGTTTTGGTTTCCTCAGGGTATATGCCTAGGAGTGGAATTGCTGGGTCATATCATGGTTTTATTCCTAGCTTTTTAAGGAATCTCCATACCATCTTCCATAGTGGCTGTGTCAACTTACATTCCCACCAACAGTGCAAGAAGGTTCCCTTTTCTCCACACCCTCTCCAGCATTTATTGTTTGTAGCCTTTTTTTAAAAAAAGATAATATATTTTTATTTGCTCAGAATGCTTGTGTTTAAAGGTCACTGAAATTAAAAATGGTTTACTTTCCAATGAAGTTGTTAACATCCAGAACTTTATTAACTTTACAACAAATTAAGAATTTACAACAAATAGGGACCTATATAGTCTTAGCTGATATCTGAATAGTAAGGTGTACACTATACGGTGACACATGTTCTTTTTATCAGAGTATAGTCTCCTGAACAGACACAGAAATGCAGAAGTAAGTAACTGTTATTTTCACTTTTACCTATGCTTGGGTATAAGATTTTAATTCCTAGAATTCAAAACTCAAAATTGTTTATCCAGACTTAGTTTTTTTTCCTTCTTGTTCAAGTCTGGAGAGCGCCTCTATAAAATTTTACATTTTTATAACTTTTCCTTTGAAATATGAGAAAAACATGGAGTCTCCTAAGGTACATGCAACTTATACATACTTTAAAAGTTATTTTTTAAAAAAATCACAAATTAACCACCATATATATCCATAATAAGCATCCTTGCTATTCACATAGTTCTTTAAACAATATTCAAGTATATTTGTGCTTGTACGCTTACATTACTTTAGAGCCTATTTTTAACTCTCCATATAACTAGAGAAAATTACTCAAATATTTAATAAATGAAGCAAACCAGTCATTATGAAAATATAAACTGTGTTTACAGCCTTTTCATATTTCATGTTTTTATGCATTTCCTGTCAGCCATATAATTTGCTTTTCCTCAGGGAAGTTGATAAATTATTGTCTTTGTAATCTCAACACTGCTGCTTTCTCAACTGTTCAGATTTTCTGAACACATGGTATTCTCTTTGTGTATCAGTTGTATCAGTGGAATCTGATAATGTTGCTATTCATCATTTCCAGTTATTTCAACTGCAGGACCACCTTATTAGCTGCTTCCCAGGAATTTATTAGATTCTTCAGCTCTTCTTTACTCATTTCAACAGAATATGGCTTGACTTCACCATTTTTCTTTTACATCTAGATGAAGGTTTAAAAGTGGCATTTGTAATATAGCAATCTTGTCACTAGAAACTGCAAGCTTTAACTGCCAATGAAAATCCTGTAGCTGTGCAGAGGAAATATCAACTATTTCTTCCAACAGAGTCTGCTTGATTCCATCTTTCCTACTTTTTAAGCATTTCATGATAACTTCTTGATGAGATGAATTCAGCTGATTCAACTGCTGAGATATCTCTTCATCAGATAAATTTTTACCAACTACAGCTTTGAAAAAGGTCGTAATGTCTTCTAGAACATGCATCCCTTCTGCTGAATCCCAAACACTGTGATAATCCTGGTAGAGAGGATATGTTTGGCCACAAATGCCATCAATTATTTTGTGAAGAAGCTGCAGGCCCTGCTCTGTGGGAAGCTTCTGCAGCTGCCACAAGGGTGTCCCTTCTTCCAGCTCCATCCCTGTGATAAGCTAGGGGCTCTGTTTGTAGACTTTTTGATGTTGTCCATTCTGACCGGTATGAGGTGATATCTCATTGCAGTTTTGATTCACATTTCTCTAATAATGAGCGATGCTGAGCATATTTTCATGTGTTTGTTAGCCATCTGTATGTTTTCTTTGGAAAAATGTATGTTTAGGTCTTTTTCCCACTTTTTGATTGGGTTGTTTGTTTTACTGGTATTGAGTTGTATGAGCTGCTTGTATATTTTGGAAATTAATCCTTTGTCAGTTGTTTCATTTGCTATTATTTTCTCCTATTCTGAGGGTTATCTTTTCCCCTTGCTTATAGTTTCCTTTGCTGTGCAAAAGCTTTTAAATTTAATCAGATCTCATTTGTTTACTTTTGTTTTTATTTCCATTATTCTGGGAGGTGGGTCATAGAGGATATTGCTTTGATTTATGTCATCGAATGTTCTGCCTATGTTTTCCTCTAAGAGTTTTATAGTTTCTGGTCTTACATAGGTCTTTAATCCATTTTGAGGTTATCTTTATGTATGGTGTTAGGAAGTGTTCTAATTTCATTCTTTTACATGTAGCAGCCAAGTTTTCCCAGCACCACTTATTGAAGAGGCTGCTTTTTGCCCCATTGTATATTCTTGCCTCCTTTGTCAAAAATAAGGTACCCATAGTTGCATGGGTTTATTTCTGGGCTTTCTATCTTGTTCCATTTGTCTGTATTTATGTTTTTGTGCCAGTACGATGCTGTCTTGATGACTGTAGCTTTGTAGTATAATCTGAAGTCAGGACTGTTAATTCTTCCAGCTCCATTCTTCTTTCTCAAGAGTGCTTTGGCTATTCAGGGTCTTTGTGTTTCCATATGAATTGTGAAATATTTTGTTCTATCTCTGTGAAAAATGCAGTTTGTAATTTGATAGGGATCACATTGAATTGGTATATTGCATTTGGTAGTATAGTCATTTTCTCAATGTTGAGTCTTCCTACCCAGAAACATGGAATGTCTCTTCATCTGTTTATGTCATCTTTGATTTCTTTCATCAGTGTCTTAAAATTTTCTGTATACAGTTCTTTTGTCTCCTTAGGTAGGTTTATTCCTAGATATTTTTGTTGTTGTTGTTGCAGTGGTAAATGGAATTGATTCCTTAATTTCTCTTTCTGATTTTTCATTGTTAGTATATAGGAATGCAAGTGATTTCTGTGTACTTATTTTGTATCCTGTGACTTTGCTAAATTCACTTATTAGCTCTAGTAATTTTCTGATAGTATCTTTAGGTTTTCTATGTATGGTATCATGTCATCTGCAAACAGTGAGAGCTTTACTTCTTTTCTGATCTGGATTCCTTTTATTTCTTTTTCTTCTCTGACTGCTGTAGCTAGGACTTCCAAAACTATGTTAAATAATAGTGGTAAGAGTGGACACCCTTGTCTTTTTCCTGAACTTAGGGGAAATGCTTTCAGTTTTTCACCATTGAGAATAATGTTTGCTGTGAGCTTATCATATATGGCCTTTACTATGTTGAGTTAGGTTCCTTCTGTGCTCATTTTTGGAAGAGTTTTAATCATAAATGGGAGCTTGTCCAAGGCTTTTTCTGCATCTTTTGAGAGTATCCTGTGGTTTTTATCTTTCAATTTTTTAATATGGCATATCACATTGATTGACTTGTGTATATTGACGAATCCTTGCATCCCTGGAATAAACCCAACTTGATCATGGTGTGATCTTTTTAATGTGTTGTTGAATTCTGTTTGCTAGAATTTTGTTGAAGATTTTTGTATCTATGTTCATCAGTGATATTGGACTGTAGTTTTCTTTTTTTGTGTTGTCTTTGTCTGGTTTTGGTATCAGGCCTCATAGAATGAGTTTAGAAGGGTTCCTTCCTCTGCAATATTTTGAAAGAGTTTTAGAAGGATAGGCATTAGCCCTTCTTTAAATGTTTGATAGAATTCACCTGTAAAGCCATCTCGTCCTGGGCTTTTGTTTTTTGGGAGATTTTTGATCACAGCTTTCAGTGCTTGTAATTGGATTGTTCATAATTTCTATTTCTTCCTGGTTCAGTCTTGGAAGATTGAACTTTTCTATTTAATCTGTCCATTTTTTCCAGGTTATCCATTTTATTGCCATATAATTGTTCATAATAGTCTCTTAATTTGATTCCTCTTTTTTTCTTGATAAGTCTGGCTGAAGATCTGTCAATTTTGTTTATCTTCTCAAAGAACCAGCTTTTAGTCTTATTAAGCTTTACTATTGTTAATTTCATTTATTTTTCATTTATTTCTGCTCTGATCTTTATGATTTCTTTCCTTCTGCTAATTTTGGGGATTTGTTGTTGTTGTTGTTGTTCTTTTTTTCTAGTTGTTTTAGGTGTAACATTGGGTTGTTTTCTCGATGGGTTTTCTTGTTTCTTGCGGTAGGATTGTATTGCTATAAACTTTGCTCTTAGAACTGCTTTTGCTGCATCCCATAGGTTTTGAGTTGTTATGTTTTTGTTGTCATTTGTTTCTAGGAATATTTTGATTTCCCTTTTGATTTCTACAGTAACCTGTTCATTATTTAGAAACGTATTGTTTAATCTCCATGTGTTTGTGTTTTTTACAGTTTTTTTTTTTTTGTAATTGATATCTAGTCTTATAGCATTGTGGTCAGAAAAGATTTGAATTTACTGAGGTTTGATTTGTGACCCAAGATGTGGGGATGGGACCTTTAGTTGGGGCATGCAGGATCTTTTTACTTGTAGCATGTGGGATATAGCTTCCCAACCATTTGAACTTGGGTGACCCCTTACATTGAGAGCCCAGAGTCTTAGCAACTGGAACATTAGGGAAGTCCCTCAATTCTGTGGCTTTCTTGTCGTCAATGACATTTCTTCTATTCCTTACTACTCTTGTGGATTCATCTGAGATCTTACCACCAGAATCTTTACCACATGCAAAATCTCCCCCTTCCAGTTCTCCAGCTTACTGTTCTGCTTACTCCATGCTGTTGTGGGCAGGATAGAGGTCCCCCAGAAATGTTCACATTCTAATCCTGGAACCTGTGGATATTCTACTTTACAGGGCAAAATGGACTTTGCAGATGTAGAAAAGGTATGACGTTTAAGATAGGTAGGTTATCCTGGATTGTCTAGGTGGTCCCAACCTAATCATGTGAGGCCCTAAAAGCAGAAAACTTTCCCTGGGTGGAGTCAGAGAGTTACAACCAAAAGTGTAAAGCAGAAGAGATGTGGCCAAAGGGGCAGTCAGAAATATTTGAAATTTAAGGAGGACTCCGTGTACTGTTGGAGGTTGGAGGATGGAAGAGACAACATAAGAAAAGGAATGCAGGAGTTTTAAGAAGTTGTATATTTTTGAGATTAATTCTTTGTCAGTTGTTTCATTTGCTATTATTTTCTCCCATTCTGAAGGCTGTCTTTTCACCTTGCTTAGAGTTTCCTTTGTTATGCAGAAGCTTTTAATTTTAATTAGGTCCCATTTGTTTATTTTTACTTTTATTTCCAATATTCTGGGAGGTGGGTCATAGAGAATCCTGCTGTGATTTATGTCGGAGAGTGTTTTGCCTATGTTCTCCTTTAGGAGTTTTATAGTTTCTGTTCTTACGTTTAGATTTTTAATCCATTTTGAGTTTATTTTTGTGTATGATGTTAGAAAGTGTTCTAGTTTCATTCTTTTACAAGTGGCTGACCAGTTTTCCCAGCAACACTTGTTAAAGAGATTGTCTTTTCTCCATTGTATATTCTTGTCTCCTTTGTCAAAGATAAGGTGTCCATAGGTGTGTGGATTTATCTCTGAGCTTTCTATTTTGTTCCATTGATCTATATTTCTGTCTTTGTGCCAGTACCATACTGTCTTGATGACTGTGGCTTTGTAGTAGAGCCTGAAGTCAGGCAGGTTGATTCGTCCAGTTCCATTCTTCTTTCTCAAGATTGCTTTGGCTATTCAAGGTTTTTTGTATTTCCATACAAATTGTGAAATTATTTGTTCTAGCTCTGTGAAAAATACCATTGGTAGCTTGATAGGGATTGGATTGAACCTATAGATTGCTTTGGGTAGTATACTCATTTTCACTATATTGATTCTTCTGATCCATGAACACAGTATATTTCTCCAACTATTAGTGTCCTTTTTGATTTCTTTCACCATTGTTTTATAGTTTTCTATATATAGGTCTTTAGTTTCTTTAGGTAGATATATTCCTAAGTATTTTATTCTTTTCATTGCAATGGTGAATGGAATTGTTTCCTTAATTTCTCTTTCTACTTTCTCATTATTAGTGTTTAGGAATGCAGAGGATTTCTGTGTGTTGGTTTTATATCCTTCAACTTTACTATATTCATTGATTAGCTCTAGTAATTTTCTGGCAGAGTCTTTAGGGTTTTCTATGTAGAGGATCATGTCATCTGCAAACAGTGAGAGTTTTACTTCTTCTTTTCCAATTTGGATTCCTTTTATTTCTTTTTCTGCTCTGATTGCTGTGGCCCAAACTTCCAAAACTATGTTGAATAGTAGTGGGGAAAGTGGGCACCCTTGTCTTGTTTCTGACTTTAGGGGAAATGCTTTCAATTTTTCACCATTGAGGATAATGTTTGCTGTGGGTTTGTCAATAAACTACCCAATCAAAAAATGGGCCAAAGAAGTAAACAGACATTTCTCCAAAGAAGACATACAGATGGCTAACAAACACATGAAAAGATGCTCAACATCACTCATTATCAGAGAAATGCAAATCAAAACCACAATGAGGTATCATTTCATGCCAGTCAGAATGGTTGCTATCCAAAAGTCTATAAGCAATAAATGTTGGAGAGGGTGTGGAGAAAAGGGAACCCTCTTACACTGTTGGTGGGAATGCAAACTAGTACAGCCACTATGGAGAACAGTGTGGAGATTCCTTAAAAAACTGGAAATAGAACTGCCATATGACCCAGCAATCCCACTGCTGGGCATACACACTGAGGAAACCAGAATTGAAAGAGACACATGTACCCCAATGTTCATCACAGCACTGCTTATAATAGCCAGGACATGGAAGCAACCTAGATGTCCATCAGCAGATGAATGGATAAGAAAGCTGTGGTACATATACACAATGGAGTATCACTCAGCCATTAAAAAGAATCCATTTGAATGAGGTAGATGAAACTGGAGCCTATTATACAGAGTGAAGTAAGCCGGAAAGAAAAACACCAATACAGTATACTAATGCATATATATGGAATTTAGAAAGATGGTAACAATAACCCTGTATATGAGACAGCGAAAGAGACACAGATGTATAGAACAGTCTTTTGGATTCCATGGGAGAGGGCGAGGGTGGGATGATTTGGGAGAATAGCATTGAAACATGTGGAATGAATCGCCAATCCAGGTTCAATGCAGGATACAGGGTGCTTGGGTCTGGTGCACTGGGATGAACCAGAGGGATGATATGGGGAGGGAGGTGGGAGGGAGGTTCAGGATGGGGAACACGTGTACACCTGGGGTGGATTCATGTTGGTGTATGGCAAAACCAATACAATACTGTAAAGTAATTAGCCTCCAATTAAAATAAATAAATTTATATTTTAAAAAGGAAAAAAAAAAAAAGAAATGAAGCAAAAACAAAAAAAAAAGTTATAGAGGCTCCTGCCTGACAGCTAGTAAGGAATGGGGACCTGAGTCCTTCAACCATATGAAATGGAGTTGGTTGTTGTTTTGATTTTTTTGGTTGCATTCTGTGGCATGCAGAACTTTCCTGACCAGGGATTGAATTCTGTGGCCCCTGCAGTGGAAGCGTGGAATCTTAACTGGACCACCAGGAAGTCCCTGAGGTGTTTTTTTGTTTTTGTTTTAACATTGAAGTGTAATTGACTTACAATATTATATCAGCATAGTGATGTGATATTTTTATACAAGATGATCACTATGATAAATCTAATTACTGTGTCACTCTACCAAGTTATTAAAATATTGATGATATTCATGCTGAATATTACGTCCCTATGACCTATTCATCTTATAACTGAAAGTTTGTGCCTCTTTGTGTTCCTCTCCTGTTTCATGCTGCCCCTACCCCACCTAGCCCCTGGCGACCACTGGTGTGTTCTCATATCTATGAGTCTGTTTCTGTTTTATGCTTACTCCTTTGTTTTGTTGTTTAGATTCTACATATAAGTGAAATCATATGGTATTTGTCTTTCTCTGTCTGAGATTTTACTTAGCATAATACCCTCTAGATCCATCCAGAGGATGGATCTATCCATCCATCCATAATACCCTCATGACATCCATCCATGTCACAGAGGGAAAGTTTCATTCTTTTTATGGTTGAGTGTATATATATATATTACTATATATATATATTACACTTAAGTTGCTTTCATTATGTTGAGTGTATATATATATATTACATCTTATTTATCCACATCAGTCAGTGAACACTTAAGTTGCTTTCATTATGTTGATTATTGTTAATAAGGCTTCAGTGAACATGAGGGTACATATATCATTTCAAATTAGTGTTTTTGTTTTGTTTGAAAAAAATACCCAGAAATGGAATTGCTGTCTTGTATGGTAGTTCTGGGCTTTCCAGGTGGTGCTCATGGTAAAGAACCGCCTGCCAGTGCAGGAGATGTAAGAGACGTGAGATTGATCCCTGGGTGAGGAAGAATCTGTGGGAGAGGGCATGGTAACCCACTCCAGTATTCTTGCCTGGAGAATCCCATGGACAGAAGAGCCTGGTGGGCTACAGTTCATGGGGTTGCAAAGAGTCGGACATGATTGAAGTGACTTAGCACACATGCATAGTGGTTCTTTTTTAATTTTTTAAGAAAATATCATACTGTTTTCCATAGGACTGCACCAGTTTATATTCCTACCAGCAGTCCACCTTTTCTCAGCATCCTCACCAACACTTGTTATCTTTTTGACAGTAGCCATTCTGAAAGGTGTGAAGTGATATTTCATAGCTTTTATTTGCATTTCCCCGATGATTTGTGATACTGAGCATCTTCACATGTGTCTGTCAGCCATCTGTATGTCTTCTTTGGAGAAATGTTCCGGTCCTCTGCTTGTTTTTATTGTTCTTTTGGCTGTGCTGGTTTTTTGTTGCTGTGAGGGCTTTTCTCCAGTTGCAGAGATGGGGGCCACTTTCTAGTTGTGGTGCTTTAGTTTAGTTTAGTTTAGAAAGCCCGCACTTTCTAGTTGTGGGCTTCTCGTTGCAGTGGCTTTTCTTGTGGAGCACAGGCTGTAGGCACGTGGACTCAGTGGTTGCGACTTGCTGGCTCCAAAGCACAGGCTCAATAGTTGTGTTGCGTGGGCTTAGTTGCTCCAAGGCATGTGGGATCTTCCCAGAACAGGGCTCAAACCTGCATCTCCTGCACTGGCAAGTGGATTCTTCACTAATGAGCCACCGGGGAAACCCCTGTCCATTTTTTAATTGGGTTGTTTGGTTTTATTTATATTGAATTGTAGGAGTTCTTTACTTTGGATATGAATCCATTATAGGATATATCACTTGCAAGTATGTTTTCCCATTCAAGGGTCTGTCTTTTCATTTTTTATTTCTGGCTGTGCCATGTGGCTTGCAGAATCTTAGTTTCCTGACCAGGAATTGAACCCAGGGCCATGGCAGTGAAAGCGCAGAATCCTAACCTCTGGACTGCCAGGGAATTCCCTCTGTCTTTTAATTTTGTTGATCATTTCCTTCTCAGTGTACAAGCTTTTTAGTTTGATGTACTCTCATTTATCTTTGCTTTTGTTTCTCTTGTTGGAGGCGAGATATCCGAAAAATTATTGCTACTATTTGTATCAAAGAATATATTGGTAGTATTTTCTCCTCTGAGTTTTATAAAAGTTTCAGTTCTTATATATAAATGTTTGATTCATTTGAATTTATTTTTGTGCATGGTATAAGAGAGTAGTCCAGTTTGATACTTTTGCATGTAGCTGTCCAGTTTTCCCAGCAACATTTACTGAAGAAAAGGTCTCTCCCCCATTGTGTATTCTTGCCGCCTTTGTTGCATATTGTGCTATGCTAAGTTGCTTCAGTTGTGTCCAACTTCTTGTGACCCCATGGATTGTAGCCTGCCAGTCTCCTCTGTCCTTGGAATTTTCCAGCAAAAATGCTGGAATGGGTTGCCATTTCCTTCTACAGGAGATCTTTCCAACCCATGGACCAAACCCCCATCTCTTAGGTCTCCTACATTGGTATTCAGATTCTTTACTACTAGCGCCACCTGGGATTGTTGTAGATTAACTGCATGTGTCAGTGTGAGTTTATATTTGGACTCTCTATTTTGTTCTGTTGATCTATATGTCTGTTTTTATGCCAGAATCACACTGTTTTGATGACTGTAGTTTTGTACTATAGTTTGAAAGCAGGGAGCATGATACCTCCAGCTTTGTTCCTCTTTCTCAAGACTGTTTTGGCTCTTTGGAGCCTTTTGTGTTTCCATGCAGATTTTGTAATTATTTGTTCTAGTTCTATGAAAAATGCCATTAGTATTTTGATAGGAATTACGTTAAATCCATCAGTGTCTTACAGTCTTCCAAGTATGGATCTTTTACCTCCTTGATTAGATTTATTCTTAGGTATTTTATTCTTTCTGATGCAATTGTAAATGGGATTGTTTTATTAATTTGTTTTTCTTAGATTTTGTTGTTATTGTACAGAAATATAACTGATTTCTGTATATTAATTTTGTATCCTTCTATCTTACTAAATTCATTTATTAGTTCTAAAGTTTTTTGGTGGCATCTAGAATTTTCTATATATAGTATTATATCATCTGCAAACAGTGACTACTACTACTACTAAGTCACTTCAGTCGTGTCTGACTCTGTGCGACCCCATAGACGGCAGCCCACCAGGCTCGCCCGTCCCTGGGATTCTCCAGGCAAGAATACTGGATTGGGTTGCCATTTCCTTCTTCAGTTTTCCTTTAAAATTGGAGGAAGTTACTGTTCAGTACACACAGGCAAAGTCGTATCCGACTCTTTGTGACCCCATGGACTGTAGCCCACCAGGCTCCTCTGTCCATGGAATTCTCTAGGCAAGAATACTGGAGAAGGTTGCCATTCCCTTGTCCAGGGAATCTTCCCGATCTGGGGATCAAACCCAGGATCTCCTGCGTTGCAAGCAGATTCTTTACTACCTGAGCCACCAAGAAAGCCCTTTTACACACAGGCAAAGGAGCCACAGTGGAATCCTAAAACCTGTAAAATCATTCTCCTGTTCCTTTAATGCAAGATTGACAGTTTCCTTAATAATTTTCTTTGTGGATAATCTATTGATGTAAGTGGGATGTTAAAGTCTCCTATTGTTACTGTGTTATTGTCAAAATTTCCCTTTATTCTTATTGATATTTTCTGTATATATTTGGTGCACCTATGTTGGGCACATATCTATTTACAATAGTTGTGTCTTCTTCTTGGATCTGTCCCTTTATCATAAGGTAATGTGCTTCTTTGTCTCTTGTTACAGTCTTTGTTTTAAAATTTATTTTGTTTAAGTATTGCTACTGTAGATTTTTTGTTTTGTTTCTGTTTGCATGGGATATCCTTACCCAATCATCTCACTTTCTTTCTGTGTGTGTTTTTAGATCTGAAGTGAGTCTTTTGTAGGCAATATGTATACGGTCTTGTGTTTTATCTATCTAGTCACACTATGTCTTTTGACTGGAGTATATAGTCCATTTACATTTAAAGTAATTATTGATAGGTATGTGGTGGTTGTTGTTCAGTCACTATCTTATGTCCAACTCTGTGACCCCATGGACTGTAGCATGCCAGGTTCCTCTGTCCTCTACAGAGTTTGCTCAGATTCATGTCCATTGAGTTGGTGATGCTATCTAACCATCTCATTCTCTGCTGTCCTCTTTTTGCCTTCAGTCTTTCCCAGCATCAGGGTCTTTTCCAATGAGTTGACTCTTCCCATCAGGTGGTCAAAGTTTTGAAACCTCAGCTTTAGCAACTGTCCTTCCAATGAATATTCAGGGTTGATTTCCTAGGATTGACTGGTTTTATCTTTCAGTCCAAGGGACTCTCAAGAATCTTCTCTAGCATTGCAATTAGAAAGCATGATTTCTTTGGCACTCAGCCTTCTTTATGGTCCAACTCTCACATCTGTACATGACTACTGGAAAAAACATAGCTTTGATTAGATAGATCTTTGTTGGCAAAGTGATGTCTCTGCTTTTTAATATGCTGCCTAGGTGTATCATAGCTTTCCTTCTGAGGAGCAAGCATCTTTAAATTTCATAGATGCAGTCACTGTCCAGTGATTTTGGAGCCCAAGAAAATAAAATCTGTCACTGCTTCTACATTTTCCCTTTCTATTTGCCATAAAGTTATGGGACTGGATGCCATGATCTTAGTTTTTGAATGTTGAGTTTTAAGCCAAGTTTTTCACTCTCTTCTTTCACCTTCATCAAGAGGCTCTTTAGTTCTTCTTCACTTTCTGCCATTAGGGTGATGTTGTCTGCATATAACCTCATCTGAGGTTATTGATATTTCTCCCAGCAATCTTGATTTTAGCTTGTGATTCATCCAGCCCAGCATTTCATATGATGTGCTCTGCATATAAATTAAATAAATAGGGTGACAGTATTCAGTCTTGCTGTACTCCTTTCCCAATTTTGAACCAGTCCTTTGTTCCATGTGCAGTTTTAGCTGTTGCTTCTTGACCTGCATACAGATTTCTCAGGAGACAGATAAGGTGGTCTGGTATTCCCATCTCTTTAAGAATTTTTCAAAGTCTGTTGTGATCCATATAGTTAAAGGTTATGTACTTACTGACATTTTGTTAATTGTTTTCTGATTGTTTTTATAGTTCTTTTTTGTTCCTTCCTTCTTTCGCTCTCCTCCCTTCTGATTTGATGACCATCTTTAGTGTTATGTTTGGATTCCATTCTCTTTTGTGTATGTGTATCTGTTATAAGTTTTTGTTTTATGGTTACCATGAGGTTCATATTAATATATAATCACCTTTAAATATACCTGGTTATTTTAAGTTGGTAATCTAAGTTTGAGCACATTCTAACAACCCTGCACTTTATACCCCCCTGTTTTGACATCATATTTTATATATTTTTGTTTTGCATATCCTTTCCTCTAATTACTTATTGTGGATATAGGTGATTTTACTACTTTTATCTTTTAACCTTCCTACTAGCTTTGTAAGTTTTGATCTACTACCTTTACTGTATAATTACCTTTTCCAATGAGATTTTTCCTTTTGTAATTTTCATAATTCTGTTTGTGATCTTTTCTGCTTAGAGAAGTCCTTTTTATATTTCTTGTGAAGCCAGTTAAGTGCTGCTGAACTCTTTTAGCTTTTGCTTGTCTGTAAAACTCTTTTATCTCTCCTGCAAATCTGAACGATAGCCTTGCTGGCTAAAGTATTCTAGTTGTAGTTTTTATCTTTCATCACTTTGAATATGTCAGGCAGCTCCTTTCTGGCCTGCAAAGTTTCTGTTGAAAAGTCAGCTGATAGCTTTATGATAGTTCTCATGTAACTAGTTGCTTTTTCTCTTGCTGCTTTAAAAATTCTTTCTTTATCTTTAATTTTTGCCATTTTAGTTATAATGTGACTTGGTGACCCTCTTTGGGTTCATCTTGTTTGGGACTTCCTGGACCTGTTTTCCTCCCTAGGTTAAGAAAATTTCCAGGTATTATTTCTTCAAATAAATTCTCTGCCCCCTTTCTTTCTTCTTCTGGGAATCCTGAAAGCAAATGTTTATACACTTGATGATGTCTCAGAGGTCTCTTAAACTATCCTCATTTAAAAACATTTTTTTTTTTCTTTTTGGCTTGGGTAATTTCTACTCCTCTTCTAGTTTGTTGATCTATCTCACTGTGTCATCTAATCTACTATTGATTTTTTCTAGTGTATTTTTTATTCAGTTATTGTTTGTTCCTTTATATTTTCTGAGTCTTTGTTATACTTCTCATCATGTTCACTGAGCATCTTTATGACCATTATCTTGAATTCTTTATCTACTCAGGTTGCTTATCTCCATTTCACCTAGTTCTTCTAGAATTTTGTTTTATTCCTTAGTTTGAAACTTATTCCTCTGTTCCTCATTTTATCTGATTCTCTGTGTTTATTTCTATGTATTGGGTAGTTTGGTAACATTTTCCATTCTTGGTGAACTGTCCTTATGTAGACATCCTATGGGGCCCAGCAGGACACTCCCCTCTGGCCACCAGAACTGAATGCTCTAGGGGTACCCCCTGTGTGGGCTGTATAATCTCAGTGGTAGGAGAGGTGAGTCCTGTGTGACTGGCTGCATGGCCCGGGGCTGGTGCCAGCCTGCTGACTGTGGGGGTAGGACCTGGTGGGGCAGGCTATGTGGTCTTGCAGCGGGGGGCCAGTCCCTAGGACTGGAGCTGGCCAGCTGGTGGGTGGGTAATTTCACAGGGCTAATAAACTAGAGAGAGTACACCAAAAAATCACTTGCCAGATAGTGTCTGCATGATAGAACAATCTCCCAGAATTGGTGGTGGTCAGAATCTGTGTCCCCAGGGGGAGTTCCAGTTGCCTCCTGCCTCTCCAGGAGGCTCTCCGAGGTTAGCAAGTGGATCTGACTCAAGATCCTTTAAAATTATTGCCTCTGCCTGCGAGCTTGAAGCTTGTGAGAATTTGCACGTGCCCTTTGAGAAGAGTTTCTGGTGCCCACAGTTCTCTGGTTCTTTGTACACAAGCCTTGCATCTTTCTGGTGCAGGACCTCTGGAGCCTGATATGTGGCTTGAACCTTTCACTCCCTGGGGAGAACCTCTGCAATTGTGATGATCCTTCCCCTTGTGGGTCACTTCCCTGGAGGTGTGGGTCTTGACTGTACTGTGCCTCCACCCCTCCTACCTATCTCATCATAGTTCCTTCTTTATATCTTGGAAAGAAAGTGAAAGTGTTAGTTGCTTAGTCATGTCCAGCTCTTTCCATGGTCCATGGACTATAGTCTGCCAGGCTCCTCTGTCCATGGAATTCTCAGGCAAAATACTGGGGTGGGTTGCCATTTCCTTCTCCAAGGGATCTTTCTGACCCCAGGTCTCCTACATCGCAGGCAGATTCTTCACCATCTGAGCC